>NC_092205.1:60865101-60917721 GCF_043381705.1 Parasteatoda tepidariorum
TGTTATAATTCTTCATTGAATAAATACTTCCACAAGTGTAAAAAAATATACTTCAGGCTGAAACATATATACCTCTGGAGGTATATTTAAGGTATATTTGAGGTTGATTTTGAGGTATTCATTTGCACCCTTTTCAACCTTTACGACGTATTTAAACAACAACCTCCTTTATACCTTTAAAATATACCTCGTTTATACCTCATTTATACCTCGATTTTTTCATAAGGGTAAAGAGACTGTTCCCAGTTGATCACCGAAGTCATGCATGACTAGCTGCTGTCAATAAACGGGTAGGAGACCACTTTGATTATCCTGCGTAGGAACCCACGGTAAGCGGTATAGGCTATCATTAAAATGTTCTACGGTAAAGTGCTCGCGCTGGTCGTCGGGCTACCAAAGCGGGGAAGCAATCGTCTCAGCTGAGGATCAAAATTGTGATGGCATGTCTTCGGATAATCCTCAAAGATGTTTCGTAGGTCATCGCCAATAACCCATTGAACAGCTCTAGTGCGACGCAATTTAAGTACGTACCTTTTATCTACTTTATTTTATTGAACAGCCGATCCAATTTTGTGTTTACGTCACTGATGTTCAACTCTGTAGCCTCGTAATTTTTAACCCAAAACAGAAGACAAGGGAACTTCTGGATCAGGTATTGGGAGAAATTTGCTTCCGCGGAGGACTTTTTAATGAAACTAACATGTATTTGCTTTGAATGGGGAGGAAAACCACGAAAACTTCCCACGGATAGCCCGACGGCAAGGAAACTCTAACCCATGATCCGTCTATCACATAGGATATTTTACTTCAACACTGTGGTTTGCGCGAATTCGTATCGAATAGCCATCGCTGGGATTCGAACCCGGTTAACCTCATTGGTAGGTGACACTCTATCCCCTAAGCAACCACGGCTCCCTTTCTCTATTGAAGTGTTTCAGACATTTTTGGGATTCGGACCTGCTATCTATTCTCTCTGATCAAAGTCAGTTCAAAATCAAAGTTTTTAAAGTGGTTGCATGTATCATAGGTTGTTGTTGTTGTAGTTCATTTACGTCGTACTAGAGCTGCACAATGGGCTATTGGCGACGGTCTGGGAAACATCCCTGAGGATGATCCGAAGACATGCCATCACGATTTTGATCCTCTGCAGAGGGGGCGGCACCCCCGCTTCAGTAGCCCGACGACCTGCACGCGTAGTCGAGCACTTTACGGTAGAACAGTTTAACGAGGACCAATACCGCACACCCTCGGTCCCTACGCAGACTAATCCAAGTGGTCACCCACCTGCACACTGACCGCAGCCAGTGATGCTTGACTTCGGTGATCTGCTGGGAACCGTGTCTTAACGATCAGTCCACTGCTGGACCTACTTTTCATGCAACAAAGGATAGAAGTGAATATCACATTTCCTCCTCTCACCACATCTTACCTTCTTGTAACTGTACTACTAACGGTAAAAATAGTGACGCAGAGATTACGGTGCTAATGAATAGTAATGCGCATGTCTAAGCAAATGGTTTAATAATTAGCTGTCTCCTCTTCTCAATCCTTTTGTTCACGTACGTGCCCAGCAGTTTGACAGGCCTCGAAATGTTCAGTCCAACATTCCAGACTAGAGTGAGTCATTCGCTGAGCAGCAATCCTGAATCTCCAGCATCCACAAGCAATGAAGATCCCAAGGATAGCGCTTCAGACAGCGATTTCAGCACGAAATCTTACTTGAGCGAGTTATTTGAAAGCGACTTGAAAGAAGAGAGATTTCGAATTGACCGGAAAAAGCTGGAAGACATGCTGCAGGCACAGCAAAGTAAGTGAACTATAAGTTCAATTGGCTAATTATCAGTTTGTGCGAAATATTTTTGTATTTTTCTTCATATTAAGGTGTTTAAATCTCGTATAATCTCAATTGAAATATTTTGCATGAATCTTGTAATTTTATTTGCAAAAATGTTCCTAATTGTTCAACAGCAGAAAAACTGATAATTGCTGTATACCTTAAGAGTCTGTGTGTCTTCTCAGATCGTTTGTTGATAAATCAGGCATCCAAAATCTTATATATAATCATAATTTTGTAAGAAATATTTTAGACTAGGACATCAATATTTTATGGTGTTTTAATAGATTTAGTTAACTAAATTTTTTGATTAAACGGAATATAAGCTTTTCAATTATCCATATACATTAGTTTCTTAAATAATTGAGTTTCCTTTTTTTAATAAATGATTATCGATATGCAAAAACTAAAGTTTTTTCCTTTTAAATGAATCTTTATTTATACCAAATGGTATACCTTTATACCCCAATCCCTGAGGTTATGGGATACCCAATTAAATTATGTTAAAACGAATGTACCTTTTTTGTATGAACTTGAATATGGTTTTATAAATTGGAATTAATTGAGTTAAGTTTGGATTAATATTTTAACTGTTTTAAAAACTTATGATATAACTTACGTTTTCTGCTAAACCTTAACTTACAGTGAGAAACTTTTTGCAAATTAAAAGCTTTGGCAAAACACCTTAAGAATATTAAACAGTTGTCAAAATTTCTGTCTTTTCTTATATATTTAAAATTTATGTTAATGTGTGTAACAAATCTTCATAATTAAACAATAGATGAAAGTAGCAAGTGGTATTCTTAAAAAAGCGCACAATTTTAAGCTTTAAATTACGTTAGTGTTGCATGTATGCATAGGACTTAATTTTTATTTTCTGTCTGCTTGTTTGTTACAACTGTGTAAAAAGGAAAATTGTTATTCACTAATTGCAATGGGCTTAAACTGTTTCAAATGGTTTGTCTCTTGGAATTTTCCATTACGTTTTTCAAACTTTTAATTATATTTTATCTAGTTTATTTGTCATTGCTTAATACAAGAGAACAACTGTTTCCTTTAAATGAAAAAAAAACTGAGCCCTAAGCGTTGCTATTGCTTGATTTTATTCATTCTAAGAAATTTAGCGATGCAAGTTTGCATTAATTTCTATTAACGTACCAGCTATGTTACATCAGTAAATTAAGTAGCATCCACAAATTTGTCAAATCTACTTATTTGGGTTGACACATTCTTCTAATGTTTTGTCATTATTGAATGGCTAACAGTTTTCATGAACAGAACTTAAGAATCAATTTTAAATATTCTGAAAAATTTGTCTAATTTAAAATTAAATGTCTTTAATGTCATGACCTGAAGATTACTTAAATGGAAATTTATGTATTACTTTTTAAATTGCTTTGTGATCCTTGACTTACTATTTTAACTTGAATAAAGTCTGTAAATTAGTATACTCAATTATGTAAAACAGACATTCAATTGCTTTTTGAATATCAAAATTTAAAACCTTCATGGGCTTTCTTGAAATATTCTGAATATAACTTAAAATTAACCAGCTTAAATTAAAAAACCTTCTTAAATCTGCATATAGCATAAGTAATACATGGGTATGATTTATATCGAAAATTACTAACAGTTCAACTTTCAGTATTAACACTAGATTGCCCAAGGAAATCATTTTGACTGCTTTTCAATTTCAAATTAGAAAAACAATGATGTAATAATGACACAATTTATTAGAATTTTATAACTTTTTGTAAAACAAATTTTTTATTAATATTTGCTAATAACTTGTTATATAACTGTAAATGATTTAAAAAAATATTAAAAATTCATTTTAAAGAAATTTCTTTACACATTATTTACGCATTCACTATCCAGTCATTTTGATTGCTTTTGGGCAATATAGGTATATACTAAGTTTCTGTCTTTCTAGTGTTAATTATTTATCAGTATATCAGTTTAATATGAATTTAACGAACTGCAAGGATTTAATTCAGTTTTATTGGGCTTTATGAGGTAGAATAGATGAATGAAGTAAGATTTAATGCATTGTTATAATACAAAAATAGTATTTTAAAACGTTTTAAGCTCAAATTAAGAATTTTCTACAATTTCTGGGGTATAGCTTTAGTTTACTTTTTGAAGGGTACTTTAATCAGAACTCAAAGTAAAAATCTGCTCTAATACTATCTTGTGATTGAGTAGCAATCTTGATCAAATTTAAAGTTTAATGTGCATCATCAGTTATCTGATAAGTTATATATTACGTTATATTTTAGTATACCTAAGTTTAATTTTTAAAGGTTCTCAAATGTACTTTTAAATTTCTCCTTTAAACTTACAAAAGATTCATGTCAAAGATAGACGTATCAGGAATTTTTTGTTTGCACTAAAATTTCCGTAAAGTGCTTTTGATTAGATCAAAATTGCTAGTATAAAGCAAAGGTTACTTTTAGCGTAGTATAGGAGCACTAGACTATTATATTATACTATTTTTTAAAAATTACTCCATAACATGCGAATTTCATTAACGTTTCATAAAACAATTTCAACATCGATAATATTGCAGTTTGAAACTTCTTACTTTTCTGTTCTATATTTTTAATGCAGTTGAGTGTGTTAGATCAGCTGTTCCTAAATGGTTCCGCAGAACCCCATGTTTTCATGGAAGAGTGCAGTTTTGTTACTGAATTATTTATGTGCAAGAGTTTTTATTATATCTGATTACTTTTATTAAAATCTGATTACATTTAGATCCTACTTATAATTCCTAATTAGTTTAGTCTTACGGTTGCCTACATGAAGTTATTTCAAGTGAACTGCCAAATGAAATAGAAGTGTCATATTTTGAAGGAAAATGTATTTCTGAAAACAATATATTGAACAAATTACAAAAAATAAGCATTTATAAAATTATCCATTACTATTTCCTATCGTGCTTTTTAAATCAGAATAACTGAATAAAGAAATGTTTCCACAATAACAATTTTCAACGTTCATAGCAGTTTTATGTTTATTTCGAAGTAAACTATAATTAGACTATATTTTATCATTTTAAAGTTGTGTATATACACCAGAAACAAATTCATAACTAGATACAGCAAAATGACTGCAAATTTAATTGCCGAACATAAAACTTAATTCAAGAGTATCAATAACACAATGAAAAATCTTAGTTACTCTAATTTAATATTTCAGATGGTCTTTCATAGGTTATAACGTTTACAATAACCTTAAACTTCATTAAGTTGAGGTTCCGCAGAGAGAAGGTTGCTTATTTTGGGTTCCGAAGCAGAAAAAACTGGGAACCGCTGCACTAAAATTGTAAAAAAAATTTTCTTAACATTATTTAAAACTTAAACTATAGATATGCACATGTCGAGGCCTAACCAACTTACAGGTACAATTTGGGGTAACAATTGCACAAAACATCGAAATTTTTACATTTATTGAAGCAAGTTTCGCAAAATGCGACTTTTTCTTCGAAAAAAGCATACTGAAATCAATTTTTCTTAAAGTACCCAAATACCTTCTGGAACGAAATCTTTTATTCGGATATAAGTTTGTGTTATGCACTAAAACATTGTCGTATGATTACAAAAATGTGAATTTTGTTTTGATAATATGGTAGGGAAAACTGATTGAAAATCCACCCTTCAAAATTGGCTAGCTTTTTTTCATTATAAAACTCAGGGAATAGAATAACTCACGCAATCGACATTCATATAGTATATCGATATTTTGCAGCAAACATGAAAACTTATTTGGTAAAGTCCAAAGTTGCGATTTCTATGAAATAAAATAGTTTAATAAACTAGTCCGTTGTCTATTCCTTTGACATATGTATAGAAAACATTCATGCGAAATTTCAAGTAATTCGGACTAAAATTTTGATTTTATGAAAGAAGGAAAATAACGGAAAAAGCTTTGAGATAAAGGCACTTTTATCAAGGTAAAAATTAGTTTTTTTTTTAAAATCATAACTTTTCAATTTAACGTAGACATACCTCAAACTGTTTTAGCGAAGTTTTATTTTATTTAAAAAAATAGGGAAATATTTTAGTCAGTCGACTTGAAGTAGTGGGGTATATTTTGATAACGGGCAAATTATTTTTTGATATACAACAGGTTAAAAAAACCGCAACGAGAATTCTGGTATAAGATTCTTAAGTTGAAAATATAAATGAATGCTAAAAATATAGTACTAAATTAAGTTAAAACTTCAATAGTATATCAATGTTTATTAATGTAATGACATATAGCTTATTTTAAAGGCATCTGGGCTAAGAGATGTGCGTGATAAAGTGAAAATATCTAATTAAATTGAGAGGCCGAATGATCTTGTATCATTACAAGTTTCCAAAAGAATTAAATTATCAGTTTAAGCACTTCCCCAGTTTCGAAAAAGGAGATAATTACTTAAATTGTATGCAAAAACTGTTCCGAATAATCAAGACCAGATATCTTTAAAAAACTAAAAGTAAAAGAGCCAGATCAATTAAAAGCTTTAAAAAAGTATTTTCCGCTTTAACGTTTTTGATTACTAATTCCAATAATTTTCCCTATATAATTTTTTTTAACCGGAGATATTTTGTGATTTTGAATATGACATTTATACGGTAGATATTATACGGTTATGCCGTAGGTTATACTGTATGATCTCAGACTCGGGCAAGGTAAAACAGTTTTCGCTACTTTAATCATTTTTGGGGGCTCTTAATGTATTGGTAAAAATATTGCTTGCTGGTATATCCAGTTTACTTCATCTAATAAAGCTCAACTGTATCAAATGATCGTATAACACAGCTTTGTATTATGATGCCTGTAAAATTTAAAAGTTTACTAAGTGGCCCAAACCATGATTGTATAAAATCAAGTTTTTCGACTGGAGCATTCGGTTTCATAATTTACGCATGTCACTTACAATTTATTTTATTACTGGTATTGAACTTTCAACTCTTATTAGAATGGCGGTCATTATTAAACTCTGTACTTTTTTATTTGGAACTCTTATCCCAGAAGGCAAGAGAATCTCCTGATTTCGGACTCTTAATTCCTAAAATATGATCACCGTTCTCATTCTTATATTTTTGATAACACTAGCCCTCATTTGCGTCACTTGTAGATTAAGGCCACCACATTTAGTCTGATAGGTTTAAAACCCGTGATCTGTCTTACTGTAACCAATTTACACCAGTACTGTTGGTGGGATCCGGGAGCCATTTATGGATCGTCAGCCGTCACACGGATTTGAACCTCGGTCTCTCTTACGAGGTCTTCGAATCAAAGCAGATATCTGTGATGTGTGACAGTACCACTTTTCACTAAATGTTATGGACTCTTCAGATGAAATTTTGATTTGAAAATCTGAATTTATGTTTAAAATCTATAGGAATTTAAAAGAATGAGTTCTCAGAATGAGTAATTACCAGTAAACAATAACAGAATGATAAAAAATTTTTTACTCCTTCAAGGTAATCTAAATTCTCATTTTAATAAAATAAAATTTGAATTTTGCATGTTTCAGTTCACTTTGAAATAGAAAAACTTACCTTACATATGAGATTTCATTTCTTTTGTCCATTTTATAAAACTTGATCTGAATTTTTCTTTTATTTAAATATGTTTAATTTTCCTTTCTCATGCCTTAAACATAACTTAAGAACATTTCTTTCAGGTACTAGCGAAACTAATGAAAACGCTGAAGAATTCTTTCAAAGAGTAAGTAAAACTTGCATTTTTTATCAATCTGTGTTTAGTCAATTTGTTACTTATAAATGAAATCTGTTAAATTAGGTGATGTTTGAAACTAGTACGCAAATATCATGGCCTTCAAAACTAAAAATCGGAGCTAAATCAAAGAAAGGTGGGTTTAAAAAAGCTGTTCTATCTTTTATTTTCCAAGCTTTCATAAAATTTCGATTTTATATTTTATAAATATTCAATAATTGAAAATTTCATTTTAGACCCCCATGTTAAAATAGTGGGAAAACCTGAAGATGTACTGAAGGCGAAGGAAAAGATTTTGGAAATACTGGATACTAAGGTAATTTTATAAATATTTAATTAACTTCAAAATAGAAAATTTTAATTATTGAATATAGGTGTACAAATATGCCTGCATGATTGACAACTTTTGTTTTTTTCTAAGTGGTAATAAAATTGCTAAATCTGTTTAATTTCGTTGAAATTGGTTTAGTTCACCAACATTTAAATGTATGAAATAAGATTCAGAGTTTTAAGATTAGAACTCAGCCTGTTCATTTATATTGACTGTAATAAAAGTGTCCGATGCAAATCACTAGGGTCTATCAAATTTGCTATACTCAAAAGCAATTTAGCGTTATCTCAAAATCAAAATTGAAAATGTTAATCTTCAAAATCTATTCTCCTAATGAGAGTTCAATAAAAGCTTACGTATAATTGTACTAATTGTTACCTTGAATCGTGGCAATAGACAAAATATATAATGATATTCACTCCCATTTGATAACTTTTCAATAATTAAATCTGATCAATGGCAATGTTTCAAACACTTGTCTCATTAGAACTAATTGAAAGCTGTTTTTAGTCTTACTATTACCTTTTAAATTTATTTTGTCCATGATCTCCCTTACAAAAGGAGTTTCACACATCTAGAATTTTCGCATATCATAACTTTTCCTAAATTCTTTTTGTTTGGTCGTCATTGACCATATTTTTGTCAACTAAGAAGTTACCAGTGCAGGAATGCTTTGAAAGTAGCGTCTTTGAGCACTTTAGCTGGACCTTTTGCGTTGCCATAGTACGAAGATTTAAAAATTTAAACTAGTGCATTTAAAAAAAATGCTTCATAAAATCTATGATGAAAATTGGTATTGATCAACTAAGTTCCTGGAAGAACTCTTTAAGAACTTTCCTAACTCTAGAAATTTTCGATTTTTATAATATCGAACGTTTAATGAACTAAGCGTGGGCAAGTTTAGTGTACCATAATAAGTTGCAATTAGTAAGTTTCATATGGGGAATATTTGCTGAAATTAAATTTACAAACTGGAAGACATCTACTCTATTCCTCATGGTCTTCGATTTCATTCAGGTCAACGGGTTCATAGATCTGGTCTGACTTCGTCAGGCCAAATGAGGATAAGCAGCAACAAATTTACAGGCAGTTGGTAAGGCGTTTGGATGGATGGGATAGTGGAAAATTGTTTCCAAATTTAAAAGCTCCAAAGCCTTGCATCGAAATTCTTAAATTTGTTTTAACAAATTTTATAAATTAGTACAATATTGTTGTATAACAAAAGTCGGATGCTTGGTGCAATTTGATAATTCAAATTTTTTTTTTCCGTTTGCAGAAGAACAGAGTGACTCTAAAAATGGACGTATCACATTCCGACCATTCCTATATTATAGGCAAAGGAGGCTTCAAGATACAGCAAGTAATGGAGGAAACTGGATGCCACATTCATTTTCCAGACTCCAACAGGAACAGCACAGTCGAAAAAAGTAACCAGGTAATTATCAGTATTCTGGATCTTCATTTTAATCAATCGTAAAGGTTTGATAGCAGTTTTGACAAAACTTTTAAAAAGAATCTTTAAGAAGCTTTGCATATTTGTTTTTGCAGCTTCAACACTTTTCTGCAGGTGGGGCACCGGTGTCCCTTTCATATTTTTCTGATGCTCTAATTACAATCAAATGTATTTATATTATAAAAGCAGCGTAATAGTTCAGTTACTGAAATCTACTACATTATCGGAATTATATTTACTGAAATCCAAGAGTTTAAATATTTAAATTTAAAGTTTAAATATTAAAATTACCAATTTTGTAAACCAAACTTCAATGATTAACTAATAGATGACTACAAGTAAGTGCGAATTTGAAAAATTATTATTTGGAAGAGAGAAATAGAGTGTTTCCCTTTAACGCAGAAGACACTTGTGTTTCATGGTTTATTTCATAAACATAAACTATTCAAACGCTAAATATAATATTTTTAGCTTATTTTGACCTAAATGAATACAAAATCAGAAGTGTGAAAATATGTAATAAAATTTACACCAAAGGGCTAAGTAGTTTCTTTGAAGAAAGATTCCACGATTCTGAAATACCCCAGTTATATTTCCTTTTCATAGTATTAATTTTGCTCAAATTTATAATTTGACTTGATTGGTTCAAAAAATTAGGTCTGAATAAAAGTAATAAAATTTTTGTTTGCATTCTGTTTTTGCATTTGACTATTTTTTTTAAAAATAATTCCGGTCCTTAGATAATCTTTAGTAGAGGGTGTTGCTGATTGAAAAACTGAAATATTTATATTCAAAATAGAGCAATTTGCAGTAAAAATGTGATATGGACTAAGACTATTCTAACAAATATTTGCAACGGTTACTATTTGTCCTGACATCGAGCAAAAGTCTTACAATATTTAAAAGCTTCATCTGGTGATAAAATTTGCAGATATTAAATTTTCCTCATTTTCTAAACAACTCTATAATCGAACATCTTTAATTGTTTTTCAAATCATCTGTCATTTGCGGTACACCATGTACTTAGATAACATTTAAAGTGTGACATAACTTTTTTCACGTTTAAAAAAACGTAATTCCAAATATCATACTTATGAGCTCTTAATTCTTTTTGAATGGTTCGTGGATTCGGGAAAGGAAGTTTATTTACAAGTAAAGTTTCATGTTATTAGTCTCTTATAGTACAATTGATTCTTTGCTTAGTGTTTGAATGAAAAAAAGTTTTGTTTTCGTTAGCATTGATTTCACTTATGATTACATTTAACTGAAGTCCCAGATATATAAATATCACCCTTAAGTTTCCTTAAAGTTAGTACAAATTAGTTTTTTCTTATCCAGTATTTATTAGTATTTTTGTCTCTTGATACTAAAGGTTTTCTGTTTTTAAACTCTCTACTTCTAGTTTTTAATTTTGAAAAACTTTGGTTAAATTTTATTCCAACTTCAATAGTTTAAAATTAGAGTTCATTTGAAAGCTGAAAACTAGTAAAACTTGCACTACAACTTAATTTTTTCATCCAATCTCTATAAAAAAATGTGTAGAATACTCCAAGTCATAACCTACATTTTCCATTCGATTTATCTGAAATAAAGTGAATATCTAAAAGTTTACGCAACTTTCCAAACGTTAGCTTAAAAAAAATTAATACCTTTAATGCTCACGATAAAGTTACATTTTAGTTTGTGTGAATTATTACTCTAGCATTAAGCATTCATTTAATGACTCATAACGTAAACTGTTAAGATTAAATGAAGATTTATACACTTTATATATGAAGGTCTTATTGGAATCTGTGCTTCTGTTTGGCAGCAGAATTAAGCTGAAGATGCGTTATTTTTAAAAAATCTTCACTTTTATGCAAAAACACGACATTTTCAACTTTTTAACTGGAGTTGATCCACTATTCAAATTAGGTTTTCACATAGATGAAGAATTAAAACAAACCTCAAATTTTTGTACATAAAGATGAGTGAGATTCGGATGTACTTTTTATATAATTTCGTTTGAAATCTGTTCTTGTTACAGCCATAGTAATTAGGAATACTAAATATCATTTTTCGAATTTTTAATGTACCAAAGTTAAACTCTTCCCTATATAGGTATCTATTGCTGGTCAAGCTGCTGGAGTTGAAATGGCTCGTTCGAAAATCAGAGTTAGTATTACAAAGTTCAATTTGCCTAAACATAAAAGCTGTTACAGCATTATCTAAAGTCTTTATTCTTCCAGGATCTGCTGCCACTTGTGTTTACGTTTGAACTTCCAAACGGCGAATCCGTCAAACCAGGAGAAGAATCTTCACCTGCCGTTTCACATATCCAGCAGACTTACAGCTTCAACGTTTCTTTTTGGCAAGTGGGTCCGGTTGGTATGGGTCGAACAGTTCTCGAAGTTAGAGGATGTCAAAGACTTCTCTCACGATTAAGACAAGGACTTGCCTTATTGATGGAATATCTAATTGGATCAAAGACGGTATGTATTAAACTCGTAAAAAGGTGAAAACGATCCTTGTCTGAGAAATATTGTATGTTTTAATTTATAGTAAAAAGCTTCCTCAAAAAAAAAAAAAAACGAGCAAATGACTTAAGTTTCGAATATAAGGTTTTAGAATTTAAGAGCATTACCAAAGTTGAAAAATTTTAACAAGGACTATGAACTTTTGACCTATTTCAAAATATTAAAACTAGAACGTTCACTATTTCCCTACCTAAAACTACCATTGCCGTCATTTTGAACAAAATAAAGTGATCATAAATATTTTATTTTTAAAACATCGTTATAGAAGTTAATTTTTAATAATTTTAAAATTCTGCAGTATTAATGTAGTTTTTATACATAAAATTGCCTTTATTTTCAGGAAAAATAACAAATTACATACCATTGTAGATGTCAGCAAATTATTTTAAATGTAAGTTTTTAGTATTAGAACATTTTTGTTTTGTGTCTACAAAAACACTGACTGAATATATTGTAATTTGAGAAAAAATCAGGGGTGAACGTTTCGTTGTGGCTCAAAATAAAGAACTTCCAGAATATTTTTAAAGTCTTTCATAGTCTTTTTTTATCTCTTGATTTACTACATATTTTAACATACGTAATTTTTAACGAAAAGAGCTGTTTATTGAAATTAGTTTCCTTTTCTATGGATAATAAATAAGAATTCTCAGAAATTTATCCTTTCACGCATGGTGGGTCAGTTATTTCTATGCAAATTGCTACCTTATATCTTGAAGCTATTTGAACAGATATAAATTGTGTAAACAATTAAGTGGGGTAAGAGAGCATCGGCGAGCAGGAGGATTTCTTTTATGAAAAAAACTTGTACATTGTGGAATAAGTCGGGCACATGCTCGAATAAAATTAAGATAAGCAAATAGATTAAAAACTGCGCTACATCCAAGTAATACTCGAATCTCTGCAGCTGTCTTTTTGATTACAATGGTCATTCTAGGTTGAACTTTATTTTAATTCTTTCATTATATATAATAAAATTTCACTTTACATGCTTTTAAAGATTTCAAAAAGTTAAAAAAAAAAGTCACAAATATAGTAAACTGATTTTAAACCTCTCAAATCTGATTTGCGATCAATGACAGCTCTGGTCGTTCTAGGATATTAAGAAAACTTTAAAGTTAATAGAATTAACGAAGGGATGTTCTCGAAGGGAGATTCTTCTAGTATTTGGGTCAGTCATTTCCATTTTCAAAATCAAAGGTCTCTTCGATTATTTTTAGATACCAATCATTGGATTCATGAAGACTGAGATAGCTGCTCAGCATCACCAGTATGTGATGGGACCGTGTGAAAGCAACATCCAAATGATAACTAACAAGACTGGAGCTAAAATCATCTTTCCAGGTGCGGGTACTGAAAACCCACTGCAGCTTACTCCTCTGAAATCCGGACACATGAGCAAATCTACGGTTCTGATACTAGGTTCTTTCGACAGCGTGTGTTTAGCGTGGCAAGAACTGTTAGTAAGTAAATTTCAATAACTTGAGTTAAAGAACAATTTTAAAGTGCATTGTTTCATTAAATAAAAAATTTCTTTCTTGGAAAGAACTATGTACGAATGTAAGGGAAATGGGGAAATTTGACTTTCGCGGTTGAAATTTAAATATGCTTAGGATGTCTGGAAAAATGTGTTTTCAGATTTACTAAATATACATGGTACCCATTTTCCTGAAATTTGAAAACTGGAGAATAGAATCTGTAAAACAATAAGCTTTTTACTATCAAATATTTGTAAATTAAGTTTGCTACAATTAAACTGAGTGTTAAAAATTGGCATGAAATTGAACTTAAGACGAGCGGCTACAAAATTGTCTAAGTTAGGGTTGAAAAAAGAATGATATTGCATTATCTGGTATCACGCTTGAAGTTACACCAGCTTATCTAGTTCTCTCACTTCGTATCAAAATTTAGTTAACCGAATCATATTGAGTTTAATTCTCAGGGTGCCAACTACGACTTATGCAAATTGTTTTATAGAGTGGTGGACTACTTAAAAACTAAAGTATTTAGAATTTTTGGTATAATTGACGACAATTATGAACAATATGAAATTTTGAATTATATGTAACGGTTGTGAAAATAACTTTAAATTAAATTTACAAAACAAAGAAACGTACATTACATCAAACTTTGCTATTACTGGAAATTTTCTTAGCTATTCTCAAGGGTGGTCAACTTTATATGTACACTTAGAGTATATATAAAGTTGATCGCCCTGGATTGCTTCAGCAGCAGAGAAAGGCATAAAGTAGGAAATACGTAAATTTTTAACGGAGTGGGCTTTTTGAATATAACTTTGTAAAATTTTCTAATCTAAAACATTTAACATGAAAGTTGATCTTTAAAATAAATTTGAATTTTTATCTTATTTTTCATCGCTTTACAACCTTACCAACGCACGTGTTCAACTATTTACTAATTGTCTTGAACTTCAAATATTTTAGAACTGAACTTAATTTTCTTTTGTATAGAAATGTTTACCTCTTGTTCTGATGTTTGACTTGAAGGAAGGTCAAGAGTTGGATCCAGGTAAGCTTTTGCCATACTTTCTCAAAGAATATCAGACTATAAATGAACAAGATTTAAATGTAGGTTCTTGTTTTAATCAATAAAATTTAGAAGGCAAGAGAAAACTGAAGTAGATATATTTTACTAATCTATCTTTAGCAGTTAAAACTATCAGATTTAACGCTCTAAAGCTCGGTAATATTTTTGAATTTTCAATTTCTCAGTATAACTTTTGAAATTCATTATCCTGTAGCTTGATCATTAGTTTAGAATTGAACCATTGAATCCTAAACTGATTGTGCAAGTGAATCTCAAATTGGCTTGACATGTTGGCCTACAAACAATGCACTCAATTGGTTTACGGTAGCAGTTAAAATTTATAGCGAATGCGTGGAGATGTATGTAGATAAAGCTTAGATTTAAATTTGAGAAAAAATTCGAAAAAATATCTTTTATATCAGGAGTTTGCTTGTCTTTAGACACTGTTGCAGAGTGCAACATATACTAGCGTCATTAGAGACGGATCAATTAAAGAGATATTTTAAAGACTGTATTCTTAGCACTGCAATTTTTTGATTATAGTAAACTAGTTTTCTCTTACATACCTCTTTATTCCAAACACCTTTAAAAGATTTGACTTTTTAAATTTCTGACGGAGAATTGTACGAGAGATCTTTTTATGTTTTTATGCCAGCATTAGTTTAATTATCGCATTAAGTAGTACGATTGACGTATTGCAGATCTGAGCTTTCGGTAGATCATTTTCGTTATTATAATGTTGCACTTTTGCGTAATTTTGAAGCATATCATAAATTCCAACAATAGACTTCAGCATAATTTTTACTGAAGATCTCATTTGAGGCGCTACAATGCTCCAACTTCAAAAACAGAGGTAGCAGAAATATTTGGGGAACAAAGTTGCGAACTAATCGAGATTTATGTTGCTATCTTGACGGAGATATGTGCAAAACAATTTCATCTATGAACCATTGCACTTATTGAATGGTATATCTAGTTTTTTCTAGAAGCATGTTGGAATGGAGTATGCAACACTCACTACTAAGCGTACCGTAGTTATCCAATTAAAATTCTATGCCAAAGTTTTTCCCCAAAATTTCAACTTTTTTCATGGTAGTGGGAATCTTTTTAAAGTTAATTGTTGACGCGTATGTCAAAATACAATAATCTCGATTGAGTTTTCTGTAGCATATTACTGACTACAATTAATTTTTAATAGATTTTAACAATTTATTTAAATAACTTAACGCTAGAACAAATCTCTGGTTTAACGTAGATGTGAGCGAAATATGTTGGGTTAGCAATGCCAACCATGTAAGATCACGTAGCGATCTTCTGGGGTTGGAGAGCGTGAGCGAACAGGGAGTGTTATCCACTAGTTTTCTATGAAGCGATTAGCTTAATGACTTAAAAAATCTTGTTGTCATTAAGGATATTCAATAATTTTTACTTCAAGTTTTAAAATTGTCATTATTTAACATCTCTGCTTTAAAATAGTTAAGCTCATTTCTTAATTTTTGAAGGGAAAGTTTAATTCAAAATCTGTTTCTAAAAATTTTGAATTGAATGTAGCGAACCCGATAGCTTCATAAATTTTCTTAAATTAAGTACTGTAAAGGTAAAATGGTTCACAGCAGAAAAATGTAATTAGTGTTATTTTTAATTTTGTAATTTTTTTATTTTAGTCATGGTTAACAATTTTATGGAATCTTTCAACATCAACATTATGGTCAGACCGAAGATGAAAGAGAATACTAAAGTGAGTTTGTTTTGTCTAGAAGGTTAGCTAATATAGCGTACTACCCCGAAATATAGCGTACTTTTTTCTTTCAATCTATGAGTTAAATATATTTTTCTCTTCTAGTCTGTTCTCATTCGAGGTTGTGAAAAAGATGGTAAGATTCTTTTCCAAGTGCGTAAAGAAATTCTTAATTTGGACGAAGAGGACTTCTATCCTCTCTCTCCCAATCTGAAACAGAGCAGCTACCGTATGACTTCTAGCGAAACCTTTGGAAGAGTGCGTTTTAACAAAAGGGAACTCAGAGATGAAGAAAAACCAAGGCACGAACGAGAAGTCTTTAACTCGATCAAACAAACAGGTAATCCTGCTAAATTGAGTGCATAATTAGCAGCGGAAAATTTCCGTTACTTTTGAAAGAAAATTTAATCGTTCTAGCCAGATCATGCTACTTTAGACGAGCTATCAAAATCTCCAAAAGTAACTTAATGTTTCTTGCAATGATTGTGGCCAGCAGTTACTTCTAAAAATGGGTCGTACATAACTTGCTGTAGCTTATACAATAATTCCCACGGCTTTCAAAGTAACCGATATTTTATCAGTTACTGCTTTATTGAACTGCTCATTCAATTTTAGTTTGGATTTCTGATTTCTTTCAAACAAATCTTAGTTTCTACTCTTTTTGTTCAAATTACTCCGCATTATTCTTGTAAGTACAAATCGGTTTTGAACTACCAAATTGGTATGAATGCGATGTAACCAGTTAAATGTGTTTTACCTTATGGTTTAGACCAGGAGTGGGCAAACGTTTTTTTGATGGAAGGCAAAAAATCGAGAGAAAAAAAGTTTGGTGGGCCAGGTAAAAACTTAAAATAGAAAAAACTATATGCAAGTTTTAATTTAAATATTTAATGAGATGAATGAAATGGTGACTTCATTTTTAAAAGTTCCTTACTTTACGGTTTCAAGTCAGATGTACTTATTTCAAGGAACGAAGCTAAATGTTTAGTTATTAATCTACTTCTGAAGGGATTTTTTCCGAGAGTCATCTTTGAAAACACTTGTTCGTTTATATAAGATGAAGCATACATAGCGCTGGTTTTTCTTTGCATGAAATATTAAATTTGGGAAGCTAGCTTTTGGTGATTTGTAAAACTCAAACTTTGGCATACTTAGAAACTGTTTTAGATGGTGCCAATCTATGGCTATTCTATAAAGAACTTTCAAAATTTTGCCAATTGAAGCTGTCTGTGCTAGCTATTTCCATCAATTTATGCTTTGTAGAACAAAAATAAATTAAAAAAGGTCATAAGTAACTTTGTTAAAAAAGAGAGCGAAAATAGCTTTAAACAAAGTAGACAGGAAAATGGATGTATATTTATATTCGCCACGGATTGGCAAGTTCTAATTCTATCCGTGGGTCGGATAAAACTTTCCGGTGGGCCATAGCTCCGCGGGCCGTAGTTTGCCCATCCTTGGTTTAGAGACTCTATAGTTTAGCAATTACAATATATCATTACCATTTTTTACTAGTTCATCCTCAGACATTTCTATATTTTGTGAAGTAGTCAAATCAACAAATTGTAATAAGACTAACGCCAAAACCCGCTAAGTATTTAATACTGAACTATCTAATTTAACTAGTTGAAAATTTGCTTTAATGTAAAGTTTAACATGAATTTTCTAGTTTAAAATTTCATAACGTTAATAAAATTGCATTAAAATTCAAACCGATTTAGTAAGTTTAATATTTAAACTTCCTATATGAACCAATAAACTTTCGAAACACACTGACTACGATGTATTGACTGTAGAAAAGAAATTATTTGATATTGAGGGAAATCTGGGTATTTCAGACGATTTTTTAGGTTCTGAAATTCTTTTTGTCTAAAAATAATCTTTGCAACTCGTCATTTACACGAAACTATGCCCGTGAATATTAATCCTCTTCTTGGTCACTCTGAAATAGTTCTTGGCGTGCAGAAGAACTTATCGAATTATTTCGGTCACATTAATAATTTTTTCTTTATTTTAGTTTGTATTTTTCCTTGGCATCAGAAATAAAACATTGATCAAATTATTTAGGTGATTAACATCACTTGATCCGCCGCTACTACTATGTATATAAAATCAACTAGAAAAATTTAGATTAAATGCAAAATTCATTTCCTTAAATGCACATTCACATTAATGTAAAATTAGAATTTCCTATTTTACCTTTGGGTAGTTCATACAAGAGTTCAAAACTGGTTTTAACCCTTAAAGCATCAGAGTGAATCAATGATTTTACAAATTAAAATATAAGAGGCATTTTGGTAAAACTGCCTTCTATAAGATAAAGTAACTAAAGTCATTATTCTGAAGAAATACTAAGTTTATACTAGATTTTTAATGTTAAGTAAAACTATTTATTTTTAGGTTCAACTATGTCTACTGCTGAGTCTCTAACAATTCTAAGTAACATTATTCAACAAAATCCTCAAATAGTTGGTTTGATTAACAACTTGTCCTCCGTGTTTCCTCCTAACATGCCAGTACCTGACGATCAAGTTCCGATTCTCAACCCGGGTTTTAGACCTAACATCCACAATTATGTCCATAATCTTCAACCTAAACAGTATCCCATGAAAAGTAAGTAATGATAATAAGTTCAGAAGTGTTTCAAATTTTTTCTTTTAACACAACCATGAAATTTCTCAACTCTTACGATATGCTTATTGAAATCGTGAAGCGAAAGATCCAATTAGTTCAATATTGTCTAGTGAAATTGGCATGATTTGCTCTTTGGCAAGAAGCAAGAAATTTAAAATGAACCGTACAATTTGAAGCATTAGTCGACAGAAAAAAAATGGTCAGTTTTTCTGAAGTCCTGTAGAAATCTCACAGAATCCACATTTTCTTAGCAGTAAC
This sequence comes from Parasteatoda tepidariorum, assembly GCF_043381705.1. Taxonomy (NCBI): domain Eukaryota; kingdom Metazoa; phylum Arthropoda; class Arachnida; order Araneae; family Theridiidae; genus Parasteatoda; species Parasteatoda tepidariorum. The sequence goes on from NC_092205.1 coordinate 60,884,137, forward strand.
TTAAATTTAACTTTTTAGTTAGTTTCTTGATTTCAATATTAAAATGGTTTGATTTTATGTTTCATAAAAATGAAACATTTTACGAAGTTAATGCCGTAAATAAGTGGTTTGTGTGGAAAGAATCACTTTAAAATTCTTGACAAGATAAGGAGAAAGTTCAGAGCTCATTAATGTGTACGATTAAAATTGTAAGCTTTAATTTGGACAGCCATTAATGGTAAATTTTATAAATAAATTTTCCAAAATATATACTCGTGCAATACACTTCACCCTAGCAAATTCCTTTAGAAGTAAAAAATGAGCTTTCTATGATTTGATGTACACCAAAAGTGCCTTAAAGTAATTTAAGACTTAGCTACAGACAAGCATTACACGTAAACTAAGGCTGTGATTTGAAAATATTAGTTTTTATAAAATATATTGATAGAATAAAACATTTGATGTTTAGAAAATATTACTGTTAATGTAAAAACTACTTAAAAAGAACTGAAGAGTCGGTTCTCTGAATGCTTAGTTAACTAATGTTAAGAAAAGTACATATTTCTGATGTAATTGTAAGGCAAGTGATACCATCTTAGGTAAATCGTGACATCTGTCTATTCAGAAGCCAATCAGGTTCACACACGCATGACGTAGCTTACAGGTATCCCATTAAAACTGATTCAATTGCATGGTTAGGCATAATCACTTCCCACGTTGTGAGCACCCTTTTAAACTTTATATATTCAAATTGGTCTTGTATAATGTCATCGGTCAAATTTATCTTGTTTAATTGTCAGTGATAATATTTAGAGCTAATTTGAAGATTTACATTTCAGGTGTTGAGAGCTGGATTAATCGCCCAGATAGGAGTTACGCTTTTACCCCAGGTGTGAACACAGAAAATTACCTTCAAAAAGATAAACAAACTACTTTGGATGATCAAGATTCAGGGATTTATATGGCAACTCGTAACAAGTAAAATTTTATTATTTAAATCTGTCCTTTACCTCATGCAATGCAATTTGCTAGAAAAATTGCATTCTTAAAGTTAAAAAAGGAGTTATATTTTAAAATTTTCTGGTTAAATATGAGTGTACAAGGACCTTAATCATCAAACTGATTGTTCCTCTTATTAATTTTGAATTAGTTTTTAAAGACGGAACTCTTATCGTGGGGTCAATGACACTAAAAATGAAGCAACATTTAAACTTAATGTTGAAAAAAAAATTTCAGACATAAGTTTCGTTTAAAACTCTTATTTAATAAGGCATTTCATAAATGCGAATATCTTTGTATAATCAATTCACTTATGTGAAGAACAGTATTCTTAACTTAAAATAGCTCAGGCAACAATTTAATCTTAGCCTCAGTTGAGCTAAAAATCAGCTGAAGTCTAGACTAGAACATGCATACAGATGGATCAATATTGAATTGTCTTGACTTCGCTCAATGGACCTGAAAGATTGTTGAAAAATATAAGTCAAATAAAAACTTTTAAGCTCAAGGCTGACTGATTAATGGTTAAGTTTGTTCATAGGGCCTATCAAGGAAAAATATTGATTTAAGTATGGCTACTTAGATCTTCCTGGGTTAGTCTCGTGAGGACCTGACTTAGGCTACTAATTCAGATTGTTACTCAGTGGATAGAGCGTTAGCCTTCGAATGAGATGGAGTTCAAATCCCAGGGATGGCTGATTAATACGAAATGCATACTCGGCTCTCACTTATCAGTGCTGGCATAAAATATACGAACATGATTTAGGATAGTTATTTTGTGTTCATGGCAATCCGATGGCTAAGTAAATCTTGCAATAGTGATGGTTTATCTCAATATCAAAAGTTGAGCCAGTGGTGGCTCAGGGGACAGAACTCTCGCTTCCCAATGAGGGCCCGGGCTCTCTTCCAGTGAATATGAAACTAATTCTGCTCCTGGCTCGCACTGACTGCAGTACTGAGAAAATATCATTTTTGGTAAACGGATCATGGGTTAGAACCTCCCTTGCCGACTGATTAACCGTGGAGGTGTTTCGCAGTTTTCCTTCAAGTAACGCAAATGCGGGTTAGTTCCATCAGACAGTCCTCCACGACAGCGAATTTCTTCTAATACTTGATGCAGGAATTTTCTGGTCTTCCTGATTGGGTTTAAAATTACAAGCCTACAGAGTTGAACATTAGTTGTTAACCCAAAATTAGGACAGCTGTTCAATGACAGATATAGCTATTTTAGATTAGGTAAAAGCCTAAGACCTTACTATTTGTCATTCTTGTTTAGATCTTTAAAAACACTTTCTAGCTACTTGGTCATCTGTTTATTAGGAAGCTCCTTTCTGAACGATATTGAATAAATGGGCAATTCTACTGAAATAAAATTTTTGTTACTTGAATGTACTGTCTTGTAAAATTAAAAATTTAAAGATAAAGATTAAACTGTATTTGAGTATTTTCAATGAACTAATCTTATTGCATAGTGAAAGTATCCATTGAGATATCAATCGATTAAATATTTAATGTATCATGGATTTTTTTCAACTATTAGGCTGTTTGGTGGGCTGGAACCAAAGAGTGATACTAGCAGCAGACCCGAATCATCTGCATCTTCAACTTCCTCTGACACCCCAGATTTCGAACATTCCAGATTCGCGAGAAAAGAGTTACTCTCAGAGCGGTCAGCAGCATCTGAAGTCGGCAACTTTCTCGCTGATTACGAGAATAAAAAGTTATTGGCCAGTAAGGGTAAGAATGATTCTTTGTAATTTGTTAAGTACAGTGCAAAACACACTTTAATTTTTGTTAAAGGGAACAACACAATAAAAGCTTGTAAAAGATTTTTTATGAATTTCACAACAATTGTTATTAGCTTAATAAATTTATCTTTTTGTACACATCTTGATCTTCATTTAATTTTGTTACAAATGCAAAACTTAAAAAAAATAGCGCACATATACAATTTTTAACTTTTTAAACTATCCATAACTTGCTGTGCTCATAAGTTGGAAGAAAATCATTCAAATTTGATTCAGTTTCGTTTTTAAACTACATAACCGTAGTTTTCGTAACACATTGGTTTTTCAATATTTTTCTTAATTTTGTTTTAAAAATTAAAAAAATGGCTTAAACTAAATTTTCGTGGATTGTTCAACCAGCCAGCCCAATTAAAATATCCCTATGTACAACGAAAATTATATTGTGTGCATTGTGTCGAAATTTAAAATAAATAAGTTGAATTTGAGCAGATCCTATTATAATACGTTGAATTAATTCATAAAAGTAAGGTGATAGAAGGATCTAGACCATAAATTTGATAATTACTTTTTAAAAATTGTAAATTAAACTTAAAGTTCAATAGCAATCAAGAAGATGAAACATAGTATTCTTGAAAATTTAATCTGAAGTTTTACTAAAAACTGAATGTTTTTTCAATATGGTAGGGAAGCCGTGCTTTCTATATTTTGATTTTTGTTTCAGAAAATATTAAGTTTCTAATGTATATTTAAAGTGCATGCTTTAGACAAGATTCAAATAACTTTAATTACAGTAATTCAAGAATCTGCTGAAGGAGTTCGTACACCAAGCCATATTTGGGCTGGTTATGGATTCTCAAAGTCTATGCCAGATTTTGCTGGAAGGAGAAAAAGTTCTACCGCCCAATTAGGATCAGTTTCGGAATATTTAGAGGTTAGTTTCTCTGGGATTCTTCAAGTTCATATCTTGTCATGCGTTTTTAAAACTACTAACTGATTCTACATCTGTGATCACCCACCAGAATTGAAACTAGGGGAGCAGGGCTGAAGAGAATAGAAGGGCTGGTTCACGCCTTTGAAGTAGCTCTCGCCGCGCCAATCCTCCGATTTTCTCTAGTGACGTCACTTTGGCGCAAAGCTCGCACTTATACTTCAAGAACGGAGAGTTCGGCCTTACTAGCTCTAACTAATATTGGAGCATTTCTTTTTGCGACATATTCTAAGACATTTGTTGTTTTCTATAACTACTTTCCTCAATTTTTGCAGTGAATTTACAAGAATTTAAAACTATTATCGACATGCCAGTTTGCGCGATTGCAACTTGAAAAAATTTTGATAGAAAAACAAAAGGAAAAAAATATAATTTTCCGCGTGTTCCCTAAAGTAAATGAACAACTATGTAAAGAATGAATTCTGAAATGACACAGTTAATATAAAACAGCAATACGTTTATTCTGTCGTTAAGAACTTAAATAAAAATTCATTATCTAAACAGAAACCGCCTCGTTACTTCAAAAAGAAAGGCAGGTGAAAAAAATTAAAAAATGGATTAAGTCAAAATTAAAATGAAAAAGTATAAATAAATATAGAGTATATAGTTGGAATTCACCTAATTTCATAACATATTTTTTAATGTAGCTATTCTAAATATTTGATTTTTTTAAAAAATTATATTCTCTTCAATTTAAATATCTAAATTATATCATCGTAAATTTAAATGTCTATAAGCAATTGTAATATTTCTAATGTCATTATGAACCTAAATTATTTTGTTTCAGTAATTAGCGTTTAAGGTTGATGTTTCCCAATGATTAAGTATGAACAAATTGCTATTAACGACATATTTTAAAATTAGGAATTCTAAATTTCTACTTCACGTTATAAAAGAATATGTAGACAATAAAAGTGTCGATATATGCTTTCATTTTTCTTAATTAAAGTTAAAACTGAACTTTTTAAAATAAAGTATTTATAGTGTCATTTTCGCCAACTAGTAAAACATTTTTATAAGTTTAAAATGGTATTTTTTTAATATAATAACCAAGAAAGTTTTTTTGAACTATGTTTATGAACGGAAATGTGTTAATCACGTAAAGTTTGAAGGCTAATAACCAGAAAAAGTCTAACTTATTTTTACAAAGAGAAAGATGCAAAGTTATCATATCTTTGCTTGCGATCTCCGAGATCTGTGGACACAGTGACGTCATGAGGGAAATCGTAGCTTCAGCTGTAAGAGCGGAGTGAACTAGCCCTTCTATTTATTCTCTTTAGCCCTGCTAGGGGAGAGGTTTGAAGTAAAATTTAAAAATACCATCGTCGTAACTTTCAGCAAATTTGCCTTGAATGTTATCTTATTTTTAGTACAGATTAGTATGATTTGACTTCTGCAGTGCTATATTGAAAAGTTGAACAAAGCATTTGTCATGTGTTTTCCGTAATCAATTTTAATAGTCTTTGAATGTTCGATGTTTTCGGTTAAAAAAAAATCATCAAAAACGTGCGATTCAAATATTTTGAATGGAAATGTCTTAAGGTAAACAAACTTTGAAATTTTTTGGCAAGTAATTTTAGCCTTGCTGAAGTTTTAACATGTAAGAGTTCCAAATTTTCGATCACTTTTGGGACTTACTAAATGTTAAGTTGCGGCTATCTTTCTATTTTAATGGTCTAAAATTAAAATCATAGATAAGGGATCAACCATTTGTGTTTAAGATTAGCACTTTGTACATGAAAACCCGGTCATTAGAATAAATTATCATTAGAATACTAAAATTTGTTTCACTCTACTATCAAGTAAAAAAACTTTCTCCTAAAATTTTAAATATATAATGGCACTGAATTTAATTTTATGTTTAAAATTTGTTCTGTGAGAATTTTCCTTTAATTTCAGGTTGATTCAAAAGTCTCCAATGTAGAAGCGGCTGCTGCAAAAGCTTGGAATGCAGATGTATCAGACACAGAACCTCAAGGTTCGTATTTCAAATTTTACGGTCTAAAATCTGCATGCAAAAGTTTAACCCAGACTTTTTTATAATCTAAGCATAATCAAAAGAATCTTAATTTTATCCAAAATTGGGACCAGAGTGCCCTTTAAGGAGCTTTTTCAATTTTTGTTAAGGTGTTAAGGTTGACTGTATGTTTATTTGAAGTTTACTTAACACACCTGGAGAGGTTGGGGTTTTTAAGTCTTATTCACACTGACGCTTTTTTTGTTTAGGTGGTTGGAAATTTACTTTAGAGAAACCAGCTTAGAGTTTATTTTTGTGTACAGTCTATTTTTTCTACACGCCAAATGAATAAGTATATTTGAGGTGAATAATTTCACCCAATCAAAACTAAAAGTATTGCAGAGTTCTATATAAGAATGATTTTATGAGGTATAAATGAGGTTGAAATTGGGGGTTATTAATGAGGCTTACCTCAACAATAACTTTTGAATGTCCTTGAAAACCTCTAAATTACTAATTTATTATACATCGTTCATAAAAAACATAAAGCTAATTTTCTGGCCAACGTTCAATAGCTTACGGAATATGATAAAGCGTAAATATATAGAATCCCAGAGCAGATTTTAAAATTTAAATTTTTTCTCTATAAAATGACTTGCTACATTTCAAATTATTCAAAACTAACCACTCGTTTAATTCATTTCTTATTTTAATCTAGTAAAGATCAGATCTATATGTGTGCCCTCATTACTTCTATCACGATATCCGATCGTTTAAATAGGCTTTCGATCATAATTTATCTTCATAATTATTAAAATTACATATTTGACACTTCTTGAAATATTAAAAGATTTGATCAGGTAATTTAGCTTGAACAATTAGTAATAAATCGGAACTGTGTAAATTGTTTTTGACTAGTGTTCATATTTATTTTCAAATCTCAATTAAACTGTATAGTAAAATTGTATTTTCCGGGATTTTCGGGAAGCTAAGTTTAATAAGGGTTAACAAATTTTTAGTCGTTATAATTCTAAGTTTTAGTTGTAATTAGTAACTACTCAGGGAACTTTCAAATTTAAGAAATAGCCTGTATCCTGCTGAAATAAAATAATTTATCCCAAACTTAGACAATTTAAACAATATTGCTGAGGATTTCAAAAAATTATTCCTGTTTAATTGTAATTCACAACTTATGGATTGTGTTTTTTTTTCTTAGTGTCATCTCCTTTTGCATTGAGCAACTTCTGGGAAAACGTGCCAAGACAGCCTCCAAATTATGGTTCCGTTAAAAACTTAGAACAACTTTTGTGCCTGCTAGACCTTGATAAGTATAACGACGTATTTACAAATCAAGAGGTCAGTTGTATATGCAATAATTGTAATACAATCTGAAATACGAATACTATTTTACTAAATTAAAATTCTTATTATAGATTGACTTGCCTACTTTCCTTGCTTTGACAGAGATTGATCTTCAGCAATTGAACATTAGCTACATTGCTCGACGAAAAATGCTCGCTGCTATATCTGGTACGTCATTAAATTAAAAATTTATATGGAACAAAATTTAATTTTTGATCTTTGCTTGTAAATTAATAACGTCGTTATTGAAGAATATTTTTCAGGGATTGCATGTTGGTGCTAAAAGTTTACTCAAACAGCGTAACACTAAATTGTGCTAGTTTTGTACTTAAATTGATCTCTGGATAAGGGTAAAAATTGAGTATCCATATTTTTGTAGTTTCTATGTAGTGGGTTTGTGTAAAACGGAAACAATTGTTTTAGAAATTAAATAAAACTTTCATAACTTTACAAATTCGTAAAATTTTCTTGCTTTTTCCAAATTGTGTGTGTGTGTGTGGGGGGGGGTGATCAATTTATAAAAGAAGTATTTCATGAGAAGCAAATACCGTATAGGTAAATTCTAAATGACTTACAGTTTAGTGACTTGAGAGTTAAGACCAGAAGTTTAGTTGGGCCTCCTAAAAATATTTTTGTAAAAATGGCTCATAAAGGAAACGAAGACGGCTGCTATTGTAAATTATGTCAAAGCGTACTGTAATTCATTATGTCAATTTGTAGGAATCTCTCAAACATATTTTAATGGCCTAACAAAGTTTCTAATTCTTTACTCTTTCCATTAAATTGTTCAGTAAACTTGTGTAGCTGAAGTTGAAATGAGCCGAATGAGTTGCTTTTTTCTAAAGTTTGCTATCTGTTTTAAGTACAGAAGTAAAATGCTTTAAATAAAATGTTATTGCATCAAATTATTTATCGATGTTATCTTTGCTCCAATCGAACAAGCTTTCAAAAAATTTGTAATTTAATATCCTATGTGGTGATTCAGTGTTGTCTCTTTAAAAGGACATAAATGTAGTTTGTATAGAAGTTATCTCCTGTTTTTGTAATGCTGAGTTTTGCATCTTTTTTCGCCTGCTGATTATTTGGCCAAAAATTTCTTAGTATCGAAAAGTCCCTTAGGAAGATTTGTCAGAGGTTTGCCATAAAAAATGCCATAGAATATTCTTATGGAGGTTTTGCCTATGGTAAATTTTGCCACATACGTATGGCAAAAATGACACATTCCAACATCTGTTATGGAAGTTAGTCCCAAAATTTTGGAACAAACTGAATAATGGTTACAAGCTGATGCCCATGGATCGTTGGACAAATTTATATGGGTTTCAAGTAATCACCCTGATTTAGCAAAGTGCTCAGTGCTTAACTATGTCATCGTGATTTAACTTTCATCTACTCAAAGCAACACATCCTAGAAGACCTTCGCACGGGTCACTTAACAATCTAAAGGAATGAACATAAATTGCTGAATAAGGGAAAATAAAGTTGTGAAAACGTTCCGAATATAGGATCGGGGTTCTCGTTTATCAAAAATATCAGCTTCGTGACTTTTGCGCTTTTTGCGAATTTTAATTTTTCTAGATATGCCTCTTCTGGCGTTTTTATAAATTTGCATTGTAAATATATTTAGTATTAGCAAGTAGTTTAAAACAGTTTTGCAACGTTGATTTCAAATATTAATCATCTGTGATCCTCCCTATAGAAAGTTGACCTTTATAAAATAGTTGCAAATGTCATGGCCTTGAAGGTTTTGATAATTTTGTTCTTAAAGTTCAGTACACTATATTAAATTTTCGTCTCTAACTATTACATTCTTTGTCTTATAACATTTACAAAAATAGTTATTCAGAATATATTGATATGTAAAGTAACTTATAATGCAAAATGCTTTTTAAAGATTGTAATGTAAATTTTACTAGTCATGTTCATCAAACGTTTAGAATATGCAGTTTAGAATATGTAAACTATAAAACGTGAACTGATTAAAGCAAAACTCTATTTTAAATACGTATGATCCTAGTGTTAAATATTTATAAGAATATAAGGATTATAAGGATTGATTTTTAATGAGAAATTTCCAGTTTTTTGGTTCTTAAAAGTTAAGACTAAGGTACTGTAGATTAGGAATTCTGTTCCGGACAATTTTGGTGGAAAATCTATTACGCTTTTTCATAACATCAAAGGCATATCATTCTTGGCAATGCACACTACAGAAGATATGTTTGTAAGTGACTTGAATTAACTTTGAAGCTAAAATTACAAAATTCTTTCGATAGAAGTTTCGTTTAAAATTAACTCAAAAAATTTTTTTACAGCTATTCGCGAAAATAAAATGGGAGAATGGCCTTCTCGACAATTTCGAGCAGCACCTGGAGCAGAGCGGAAGACTTTCAGATATTCTGGCTCGACCAATGAAGACTGTGAACGAATTTGAAGAACTTTTGATGTGATGACTTTTTAAAGTTATTCAGATGTTATATGGAATTTCCACTAGTTTTTTTGATTGTTTATAGTTGCAAAGCGACTTCAAAATAGTCTATCAAACATCCATCAGTCTCTAAACATTGTTTTAATTTACCTAATTCTGATAAAAATCTAGCATGCTTAGACGCTATTTTCTTAAAATTTTAATCAATTGAAGAAATGATCTGAAAGTTCTTAAAAGTAAATAAAATTTACCTTTAAGAACAAATTAACTTCTAACTTTTAGTTTTTTATCTTTAGATTAATAATACTGACCTTGTGAATTGAATTTTAAATTTTTTCGAACTAATAAATAGCATTTTGCAACTACGAATCATTCTTGGTTTTGAGTTCGAAACTTTCAAATGTTTAATCTACTTTTATTGAATTTTCTACATGACAAAGTGTTTTGAATTTGCATGGTTTGTAACATTCTAAATCGAATTTTCTTGTTCCTGCGTTTTATGTTTTAACTTTTAAAGGGCTTACTGCTCCTTTTTGACTTGTTTGTAAACTATGAGTGTGTTAAATTAAATTATTCTACTGGATAGTTTTAAATGACACTATTCTCAAAATGTAAGATTTAAAAGTTTATATTTATTCTATAACTTGTTTGTTACAAAAATTTGATCAGCAGCTTTAACACTAAGCCATTTATGTGCTTTTCAATACTGAAGCCGCATCAAAGCTGTTTTACTGTTATAAGCATTTTGCCTGTTATGGTGATTTGTAGTTTTTATTACTAGTTGATATCAATAAAGTTTATTCAGTTTGATATTGTTTCTTTCTGAAAAGAGCACGCACAGATAAAGTAATATACGGGGGGCGTAAGGTGTTTATGGCTTTTTGCTTTAGTAGTTTCGATCTTTGGACATATGGCGAAGGTAGTTGAAGATCTTAGTTAAATGAATATTTTTAGTAACGTATAGGGTAAATTTGCATTTAAATACATAAGCTGTCTGTAGAAAACTATTTCGTGCCTTTAATTTTTATCTGCAAGCTTTGATTTCTTTAAATTTACCAACTCCTAATTCAAACTATTTGCATCTTAGCGTTCGTATTCTTAGTTTGATTTCGAAAGAATAACTTTCTAAGATTATTCTTCAGACTGTTTGTGGCCCATTGACCTTAGATACCAATTGATCTTGGAACATTTTCCAAGAATACGCACTGTCATTTAATACTTTAATCCAGTGAGGATTGCGTAATTTAAAGACTTTGGAATATGAATTAATATAGTATAGTTAAAAATTCTTTCAGCAAGAAATTTTTCAGAAGTGTTACTAGGACTTTCCTTCCAAACAAATGAACTTACAGAAGCTAATAGATATCAGTGCAACGATTAGTCTTTCAATTTCTGATAGAATTTAAATTTGTATTCGAATGAAAGTATTTTATAAAATCTTTGCACTATTAACTGTTATACTTTCATCCGAGTGGTCTTAACTTTTCAAGTTTGAGTTTTCAAATTATCGCTTAACATGTTCATTCATGAAATTTTCGAAACAATTTCTGAAAGATTCTTGCATTTTGACAAACAAAATAGTATTGTTTTGAAATTGAGTGCTTAAGTTTAATTTGATAGGTCTATTCAAAATTCCTATCTGGGGCTTCGAGATGTTGTAGTAAGATATAAGAATGAAAACCACAAAACTGCTGCTTTAAATACAAAAGCAATTAGTTTTCAAGGGCGGATAAGCACATTATACACTGTTAAAAATTCAGAGCTACGTTACGCCAAAAATATTATTTGCTGGCTGCATAAAATGGAGCTAAATTTTTTAGATTTTTATACTTTCAAAAGCTCAAGTATCAGTAGAGGGTTGCTCCAAAAGTAGGAGTTTTGAAGAAACAAAACTCCTATTTTCTTTCTTTTTTAAAAGCATCGGAAGGTTGCGCATTTATTAGGCATTTTTAAAGCTTTCAAATGCAGGTTAAGGTTGCTATTTAACGTAACAAAACTTGTTGTTGTTCTTCCTTATCCTCCAATTGTCTGACGGAGTCTGACAAGATCCAATATGTTGTTGACCCTCAAAAAGTCGATGACAAGAAGTGGAGTAGCGTATAAGTCATTCTTGGATAGGCCCAAGCAGTTGAGGATATGTTTGGGAGAGGCCTGCTGGGCTTCACATTTGGAACAGACTGCATAAGTCTTTCTTCTTTCGAACTACGAGAGACTATTCGTGTGTCCACTTGCCAATCTGGAAATTGCTGTTTGAGACTCTCTATCACCTATATGAACAAGTGAAGAGCCCGGTTCCTTGGCCGCATACCAGTTTTGAGAGTGGGGGGTTCCTCCACTTTTTTGACAGATGGCTTTTGATTTTGGACAGATTCTCTGAGTAGGTAAGGGCTTAGGACGAAGGTATTGAATGACTACAGCCCTCCTTGGCCAAGCGATCTGCTTGTTCCCGTAGCAAAACTATTTACCATTCATAAGTTATTTTGATATACGTCAAACCATTTTATACCTCCAACTGAATATAAAAATAGAACATAAAATGAATTTTGATTCAAACAGACTATTTTCCTACTCAAATAAGTAGAAACTTGAAACATGCATTAGTAGTCCCGTTACACAGAGACAAAACAGTGAAGAAAACATGGCTTCTTAAACAAACATCGTTCAGTTTAATCACCGTCAGTTTTGTGTCTTTTACAAAATTTTGGTGTAACTCGAGATTATCATTCATTTAAATTTGGGTAAATGAGAAACTTTGCACCAAATAATGGTTAAAAATTTAGTTTATTTTTTTTTGCAGTGTACTAAATTATGTGGAATAAAATTTTACCTAACTAAACCATTTATTACGTTACATTACTAACTAAACCATTTATGTTACATTACCAAACTTAACTATTTATTACGTGAAATTACCTAACTAAACTATTTCAAAATCAAATGTAAAAGTTCAGTTTTATAATTCCAGTATGTAGTTATCCTGAAATCACTTAGCAAATGAGTTTTAAATTTAAATTAAAATCAAATTTAAATGTAATTTCGTTTGATATTAAGAATATGTTAGCTAAAAGGTGATCTTTTTATAAAAAATTCTAGACCTGACAATAGCGTAAATAGACTAAGGAATATTCTTCATCCGTGCAATTTCAAATTTAAAAGCTATTACTGAAACTTGAAATTCTTGTTTTAAAATACAAAATATCTACTTTCATAATTCACTTTTTACTATGAATTGCAAATAAAAATTATTTACCCTTTTTAAGAAATCTGGATCTTATTGTTACAGAAATAGTATTATATCCAAATGAAAATGCGTGTCATAAAAATATCTTTCTTTTTTTTCTTCTTTTTTTTCGAATTTCGGCCGATAATTCTTATTTGTTTGAAATCTTAGAGGCTTGCTTTATTTATCCAAGAGTAAGTAATATGAATAAAAGTTTTAGGAATACAACATTTAAGTTATATGAATAAAAGTTTTAGGAAGGTTTTGTGCAATAAAATTTATCATTTTTATTGCTGTTTTTTATCTTTCAAATGATTATAAGTAGCACTCGAATGGTATGATAAAATTCTCATATTTTAGTATTTACTAGACAAATGTAAGGAAAAAGTATCCTATTCTTAGAATGCTGAATATAATTCTTTTATTTTTGACTAAAAATATGTTTCGTTATTTTAAATCGATACAATCGAATGTAATTTATAAATTTAAGTATTTATAGATTAATCACTGATTTACATAGTGGATTGATGGCATATTTGCGAACTTTCCAGTTTTACATGTAAGAGATGGAATATTTTTTTTAAATGTGGGGCACTTGGGATGTATTGTCCCATTGGCCAGAACTGCTACTCTCTTCTCGTTACCCAGTGGACCTAAGTCACAGCTGTGGAGCAACGTCGCCCACGTCACACAACCACAAGCCCGTTTATAGGGCGGGTCACATTCATACAATCACACACAAAGGAGAAAGAAACATCCATGCGCTGAGCGGGATTCGAATCCGCAGCCATCAGCTCCGCAGTCAGGCACGCTAACCACTCGGCCACCTGGTCAGTGAGATGGAATATAAGATTTGCAAAAAATAAACTAAATACTGAACCTGTATTGGATACTTGCAACTCAAGTGCACTGATACACAGACACGTGACCTATGACCTAAGAGCTAGTTAGTTTTTGTAAACAAGATGGCGCGTTAAAAATCAAGCTAAGTTTCTCACATAAGTTAGCATGTTAATTAACGTGATGTTAATCAAATAAAACGCCGTATTGGCGTATCAAATTTAAAATGTAATTATTTCTTATCTACCTCTTTTATTTTACCTGGATTTATTATTCGTGTATTTATTTTATTGTAACCCTGATTATTTTTGTTTTATGTTTCTGACAACTTCGTTGCATAATTAGTTTATGTTTCAAGTGTAGTAAAGAGACTTTCAATTTTTTTAAAAAATAAATAAATAAAACACTTGATAGTAGACTGCATGGAATTTATGAGGGTAACAAATAAACATGATGTTTGTCGGAATTGGTTACTTTGGTTTTGCTGAAGAAATCTGAAAATTGTGGTTTTCGTATCATAATCCATCTTTTCAGTTTTATATTTCTAATTTGTCCCGTAGTGAATTGATTATAAAGACATGGTTTCCAGTAGAATACCGATGTCAAGGATCACTGGCTGCGGGCAGTAAGCCGGAGGATGATCAGTTTGATCAACCTGTGTAGGAATTGAGGGTGCAGGGTATCGGTCCTTGTTAATCTATTCTGATTAAAGTGCTCGACTTCGCGTGCAGGTTCTCTGGCTGCTAAGCGGAAGAGCCTTACCCTGTGCAGTTGATCAAAATTGTGATGGATTATCTTCGGATCATCTTCAGGGATGTTTCACAGACAGTCACCGATGGCCCAATGTGCAACTCTAGTGTGACGTAAATAACGTACCAACCTGCAAGAGTAATTTAACAATTAGCAAAATTTTCCCTTCCATTCTCTAGTAACAAATTTGCAACACTTATCAAGGTAAATCTTAACTATCATGTATTGGCCACGATCAATAGCCTTATTTTTTGTGCCGAATTATTCTGAATACAATTAACAGTTTTTTTTTTTTTTTTTTTTTTTTTTTTTTTTTTTTTTTTTTTTTTTTTNTTTTATTGTATTTTATTTTCTAACTCTTCTAACTTCACGGATATCTATGAATTCCTCATTGTACTTTTGGAACATTAACCTTAACTAAGTTTACTTATAAAAAAAAAATAAAAAAAAGAAACAAAATTATTAAACTATTACCGTACCGTAAAAAATTTATCTCATAAACATTCAAAAAGAAATTGGAATTCCTGGATATTTGCTTAGTTAAACATATCTAAATTGTAAAATGTCAACAACTCTATCTATTTTATTCATTCTTACCACTTTGTAAAATTATGCCAAAATTATATTTAGAAGTTTGTAAATATTTTTGCTTTCAATAAATTCTTGCTGACTGGGCTCGTTCCTAGGCTGGAGTGGAGCCGGACCAGTAGCCAAGCTTTGGGCTATATGGTAAAGGGTCCATAATGACCTAGGTACATGTCCAAAGCTTGGAGAAAAGAAAAAAAAAAGAATCAATAATGTAAATCCGTTGCAAAAAGCAGTAAATAATGTAATATAAAATTTTAAAATGATATTAATGTTACTTAATTGTCTCGGTTTATGTCTTTAAATTTCGTGCGTGCTAATTAAACACTTTTTTGATCAATTCGGAATATTTAGAGAAAAAAAGGTTTTTAACACCTTTCTTACGTACAACTTTGATTGTTCTGAATTAAAAGAAGTCAAAAATCCGTCGATGAATTGAGAATGTGGGGGGGGGGCGTGTACATGATCTTATTCGTCTAAAAAGTGCTTTTGCATCACCTAGCAGTGTACAATGATATTTATGGTCATGTAGCTTTAGATTTATCAATCGTTACAAGAAATTCTAGTTCTGTAGGAATGTTGGAATCACAAAATAGGAAATGAACCGCAAAATGACATTGATACTTTTCACTTCAACCTTCTTTATTTTTATTATCACACAAGCATATAAATCATGTTGACTGGGAGATGCGAGTTTTTTAAAATTTCACAAGCAACTTTTAAAATTAGAATCATTGTTGTATACATTCGTTATGGTTTCATTTGGTCTTTCTAAATTGTAATCCATGCTCATAATTACATAGCTCGATATCTATAAGACAAATCACTCTTGTATTTATAAGACTAACTTGAAACATTTCTCGAGAGAATTTACAGGAATTTTTTTTCTAACTGATATTTCTGTTTTGTTGACGTCCCAAAAATTTTGGAAGCACTCAAAGTAAAAATTTGGAAGATACCAAGATGAAAGAATTAGCTTATAGCTTACATAGATAATTAAACTTAAGGGATTGAAAGGGATTGTACGGTACTTTTTATTTATTTATTTCGTAATAGAGCTGCTCAATGGGCTGTTGGCGATGGTTTGGGAAACCTTCCTGAAGATTATCCTTGAAGAACTTTGTGATTCCGAAAGATTCAACGTGCACTAGTCACCAATTTAGGAACGGAGAGTCTTCGACCGGCGGGGATCGAACTCACGACCTTTCGCATATGGACCCAACGCCCTACCAGTCAGGCTATCCCACCCAAGGAATAATGTGACTTCCTCAAAAAGGAGGAAAAAGGCCGGGATAGCTTGATTGGTAGGGCACTGGGCCTATATCCAAGAGTTCGTGGGTTCCATCCCCGCCGGCCGAAGACTCCCAGTGTAGTAAATGGTGACTGATGCACGTTAAATCTGTCGAGTTGCAAAGCCCTCCATGTTCTCTTATCAAATCAATACCTCTGGGGGTAATGATCCAGGAGTTTCCTGCCTTCTGGATTGGTTCAAAAATACAAGAATACGGAGTTGAACATTAGTAGTCGTAAACCCAAAAATTGGATCAGCTATTCAACGAATAAATATAATAAAAAAAAGATATAAAAATACAAGATATAAAAAAAATAAAAAAAGAGGAAAAAGGGGATTAAAATGGAAGTTAACAAAGTAAAAGTGCTTAAGTGAGTAACGGGTAAGTGATATGATGAACAACATCACAACTTCCACTAAAGGTTTTTCAGTACATTTCTCAATACTCTGTAAATTGTATTATTGAAAAATCTTAATTTTTGAAAATTTTTGTTCGAAATAGAGGAGTCTTACTAAGTAAATAAAATATTTAATTGTTTTGTGGAAAATCATTTAATTTCAATAAAATTCTTAGCATCAAACACAAAAAAATTTACTGTTCTATAATGCAGAATTTTTTTTTAAAGAAGTCCTGCAATTCACATACAAATCAGTATTTCACTTATTTACCTAATTTCCTAACAATGACAGTTAAAACGAGCATAAAGATCAGAAACATTACAGAAACAATTGTTTAGATATAAAACATACATAACAATAACAGATGCAAACATTACTATAAAACATTAGAGAAAATAACTAATTTAAATAATGAATGCTAATGTATTAACTTATAATAAAAGCAACTTACCTTAGAACAATCGATTTAAGAAAAAATTTCAGCTAAATGCTGTACTCCAAATAAAATTTATTTGCAATTTCCTCTAGGAAGATTTTGAATAGAGGACGAGAATTATAGTATCCATATTTTATTTTTACGAATTCCTTAATGAACGCTGCGTTGGTATTCTTTCGTTTCAATAAAACTTAATCTTCTATATTTATTACTCAAATAATAGAAGTAACGGAAAAATAAGCAATAAAAACGTCAAACAAAAATTTATCTACAATTCTTATATTTCAGATTATTTAGATTTATACATAAATGTATTTTCATTTTAGTTCTTTATGAAGAAAAATGTATTTTGCATTTGTAACGGGAAGGATATTTATTCGAGAGAATTGTTTCATATTTAAAAATGCTATCTTATAATTCTTTTAAACGTTTTCTCAGAATTATGCGTTATTTAATTCTATTTTTTTGGTGATATGTTTTAAAATATGGAGGATTTTTATCATCAGTATTTCTTTATATTTAAATTTGATTTGGATCTTTCATAAAATGCGTAATCTAAGCCTATTTTTGACAAATTAGGATCAGATATTGTCTCCCCTCCTTGTTAGCAAAAATAAGCAAATAACAAATTCCTTTCTTGCTTATGTTTATAGGTCACCCCTCTTTTTTTTTGCTTTAACGTTGACTTTTACTACAATTTAATTTTGTGATTAAATTCAAATAAAAGATTTAATTTTGCGATCAAAAGTCATAATCTCTGAATTTCTTCAAAGAAATTTTTTTCCCCTACTATTTCATTTTATTTCTTAAACATGAAATCTTTGTACCTGCTATTTTTTTATTACATTTAAAAAATAAGTTGAACGACATTTTGAACATAAGGAGATTTGATTGTCTTACGGAAGCATTGCTTACATAAGCAGTGTATGAACAATGCTTACTTAAGTCAATCAATCTTCTTATGTCCAATTTTTTTTTAAAGTTAAGCAAAATTTGGACATAAGGCGATTTGATTGTTTTGTGTAAGCATTATTCAAACCCTTCATCCTTTCTTGTTAGAAAAAATAAGCATATCACACATCCATGAACACATCATTATTTAATTTTTTTTTTAATTTTTGAGTTTTTCTGCACAAAAAATTACTAGTACTTATTCATAAACGTACTAGTTATAACAAATTTAATAAACATATTGACACTATCTTTAAAGCCTTTTTAATTAAAAACTTTTTCAGATAATTTTTCTCTATAATATTCATCAATCCTTGAAATATATTCATCAATCATTGATGAATATATATATTCATCAATCATTGAAAAACTTCGAACACATTGTTGAATCAAAGTTAATTAAAGACTATTAATCACGGCGTTGTAGAACAGAATACGTTTTAAATCATAGAAAAATCTGAAACAAATACCACACCCAAGCAAAATTGAATAGCCATTTTTCACACCCATTATTTCAGCTGCGAATAATTCAGTTCCATGTCTACAAAACGTCTCAGTTGGAGTTGAAAAGAAGTACCAACGGCGTATCCGCAACAAAGCGGATATCCCAGATCGCGAATATTCCAGAATTCGAATATTCCATTCACTAGGGTGTACTTTCTAATATGCTGACATCATACGTCGTAGAAGAGTGAGAAATGAATATGCCGCCAAATCTAAGGGGCAAAGATGAAGAACTGCTTCCAGCAGCAGAAAACTTGCCGGTCGTAGAAGATGGTTGGCGTTGATATCTGGATGAATTGCTCGGTAATGATTTACTTTGATGGATAGAGCTCATTATGAATGAAGTTATATGTTGGATACAGGAAGAGAACTTCCTTTTTTCGCCAAGACATGAAAGAATTAGTCTCAATTGTACTTCCATTAATCATATACTGCAATTTAGTGGTGATGTGGATTCACACTCTTTTAGAAAACGATGCGGGAAATGTCGATATAAAAATAATTTTTATAAATATATGTATTTAGTATAATTCATCATGCAATGATTTTTAGCGATAATAAGCATTTTTATTGTTTTTTGAAACAAATTTGGGAAATGATTGCAAGGCTAATGTCCATTATAAATCTATATATGATACTATTTTTTTATGTAATGGCTTTAGAATGATAACACTGAACAAATGTTCAGTGGCCTTCATATAAATATTTTATCTTACCTAATTCGTGTGTAGGGATTTCCAATATGAAATTAGTTTTGCTCTTAAAGATACAGATTTGTTTTAAAACGACATTTTAAGACTATTTTTTGCCAAAATATAAAAGTTTAAAAACAACACTATAAAAACAAGGGGTTGCGTTAACTTCAGCAAACTTCTTGGAACAACAACAAATTTCATGGAGATAAACTTTAAAGGGAGTTGGGGCAGTTCCTCAGGATTGAGGATCAGGATTAGGGCAGATCATCATGCTCAAAAATATCATTGTACGCGGCTAGGGGCACTTACATACTATAGCACCTGTTTAGAAGCTCCCGAGGAAACAGTTCATAATAGGGAAGCTCCCTTAGAGACGTATGTTGCATCTCCGGGAATGGATTTTCATTCAATTTAAATCCTGATAAAGTCCCTAATTCACTAAAAATTTGTCGCAACATTTACATGACCCCCTGTTATATATAACGTGTCTAAACTTGTACATTTTGGCAAAAATTACTTCCCCAAAAAATTGTAGAGTGGAGAGAGAAATTGATTGCAGATTTCAAATCTTTTTCTTCTTCTTCAGCACGACAGCCCCTTACAGGCCTTGGCTGTCTCAACCACACGTAGCCTCCAATGCCTCCTGTCGATGGCGACTTAAAATTCCAGTGGTTTATCTTTAATACTTTTAGATCTTTAGATTTCAAACCAGTGATATGAAATTATCTAAAACCTGTTTAAAAAAAAGACTCATGCAACAAACAGTGTAATTCTTATTCTGGCTACTTTAGAATACGGAGCCAGAAAAAAAATTAAAACGCAGCTGTATGTTATAAAATAAAGCAACACCATGCAATCTTATTTATCACACAGTGTGTTCGTTAAACCACTGTATCCGTAGACATTCAAAAAAGCACCATGGCATTACGGATACAATCTATAAGGCTCTTAACTGGAAATATGTTTTACTACTGCTTTAAAAACCTCGCCAGAAAACCTTTTAAGTCAAAGGCCTGTTGAAAATGTCGTTTATCATACATTGATAATTGGTAGGGCATTACAGGTTGGTAGGGAATTGGGACCATGCCCAAGGGGTTGTGAGTTTGATCCCCAATTGCTGAAGACTCCCCGTGTGGTAAATGGTGACTGATGCGCATTGAATTCGTGCGGGGAGCAAAGTGCTCCACGTACCCATATATCAAATCAATACTTCTGAGGGTTAATGAATTGAAGATTGATGATTCTTTAGTTCAGGTCAAAATTACGATCAATGGATTAATGAATGGACGTATGAATGGGTCCGCCCTATAAACGGGCTTTGACGTGTGTGTGATTAAGTCGTATTCTTGGCCATAGATGGCACCACTGAAGAACAAGAAACTCACCCTCTGCTTTAAATTCGCTTGGTTTCCCCAAGCAGGCTTGCTGGTAAACAATAATAACAACAAACATTTCCTCTGAGCCGTGATGGCTCAGGGGATAGAGCGTTCGCCTTCAAATTAGGGGAACCAGGTTCGAATCCCAGTCGATACGAAATCCGCATCCGGCTTGCACTGACCACAGTGCTGAAGTGAAATATCCTCAGTGGTAGACGGATCTTGCCGTCAGGCTAACCGTGGGAGCTTCTAGTGGTCTCCCTCTCCATGTAACGCAAATGTGGGTTAGCTTCATCAAAAAGTCCTCCACGAAGGCAAAATTTCTCCCAATACTCAATCCAGGAGTTCTCTTGTCTTCCGGATTGGGTTCAAAATTACAAGGCTACGGAATTGAACATAAGTAGTCGTAAACCCATAAAATTCGGTCGACTGTTATAACGATGGTTATAAAATAAAAAATAGAAAAACATTTCCTCTATGATGGTTTCGGGAGATCATAGAGATAGATAGTATAGATAATTAAATTTCGAAACACTAAAAAAAAATGACTGAACAAATATAATTTTTTTCTTCTGAGAAATATAATACAAGTTTTTTCGCGTATAGCTCAAAATAATACTGATAATTTGTTAGTTAGTTTATAATGTAATAAAGATTATAAATTTTTGAATTCGAAAGTATAAAAATTTCAATGTTTGCTTCAAACTGGGTAATTGTGTAAGGCAAAATTCAAAGCATGAACCCTTTCGGAATGTGATTCCAAAATTTCAAAAATATTACTATCGACAGATCTTTCGTAGCAATTGTATAGTCTAACTAACTTAAAATAAATATATGCTACAAGTTTAAACAAGTTATACATTAAATTTTAGTTTTTCAGAAAGCCATGTTGTAGTCATGCATTTTGAAATCTGAAATTAGAATTTTCGAGATTGTTTTCAGTTTTAAGAATTGTTGTTTCTTTGGTATTGTCGCTCGAAATTTTCAGAAAGGATTTTAAAAATCCTTACTTTGTTTCAATTCCTACAGTTATTTTGCAAGAAAGTTATTTTCTTTCCCATGTGTTCCTACTTTATATTCTGTTCAAAAATCCAACGCGAGACATTATTTGATATCTTGGAAATTTGCATAAAGAATAGAAACGCAGAAATGTTTAGAGGACAACGAACTGTTATTTACCTTAAAATTTATATACATGGTTGGTTGATTTAAAATGATCTTACGTGACTGAAGATTTGTTATATTTATTTAAAAATGAATTTACTATTTGAAACGTCTATGTATGATGAGTTTATTATAAAGTAGTAAAATTTAAGAAGGAATCTATGTAAAATATATATTTCTCTTATGTGGTACTATAAACTCTGGGATCTATTAGCAAAACGCTATAGTTATCATTCGCTATAGTTATCAAACGCTATAGTTAGATTATACATAATGTTTTAAATAATGTTGAATAATTAGTTACTTTAAGTATTTATTTAGAATAATTATGTATTTTTATAGGAATAATAACTTGGTTACGAAGTAATTATTTAGATTATTTTTTATACTTTCTGAAATGGGACTGTAGAAATTGAAATTATAACAGTGCTATGGTGCTGCTATAATTGGCAACGGAGCTTGCCTTTTTCAAGCAATATCTATCTATCTATCTATCTATATATATATAGATACATGTCTATATATACATATCTATATATACATGTATAGATATAGTTAGATAGATAGAAAGATGTTTTATGTGATATTTAAATTATGGAGCGAGAGGTGCGTCTGTATGTAATGCAGCACTTAATGTAGCATTGTATGAGTGAGTTTTCTATCCTATCTCACGACAGAGGACAATAACTTAAAGCTTTACTTAATAACTTAACTTAAGCTTCTGTCACTTACTATGCTGAAATGTCCACTTTTCGGTGGTTTGAGCAATTTAATGACTGCCCGTACAAATTTTAGATTATTTCTAAACTTAAGGAACTTTGTTAATATCGCGGATGGTTTTAAATTGAAATCATAGTACTTCCACATGTGCACAATTGCATAAATTGCTAGACGGTGAAAAATTTGGTTTTATTGTTTAAAACCAATCCAGGAGTATTAGAGGAGAACTAGAATGTTTAAATACAGTTGTGCTGTTCAATCGGCTTGGTTACCTTTAAAGTTTATATGATGTAAAAAAATAACTTTGGAAAGTGATCACCTGGTCGCCAAAGGAGGCAGTTTTTATTTTTAAATTTTTTTTTATTTTATAATAAAAGGAACTCTATAAGTCAGCCATTCTTTTTTAAAACGTTTTTGGAAGTTTAGCAGTTTTAATTTATTTGCAGTGTCATGCAACTTCATTAGTTCTGACAAATATAAACTTATCAAGCGAATTTCTTGAACAAAGTACACTGAAAATTTATACAAAAGAGAAAGGTGTACAAAACCTGGTAGGTGAACAAAGCCAGGACTCGGCTTTTATGTCTAGATTAGTGCTGTTTGTCGGGACTCTTTTCCCCTAATTGTGTAATGAATTTTTAATTATCATAACCCCATCGTAAACATACAAGTAAACATTTAATGGTAAGACAAGACGACACAGTAATAAAACAAAACGTGTAAATATATGAACAGAATCAAAATGGTGATGGTATGTCTTCGGATCATTCTCAGGGATATTTCGCAGACCATCGCAAATTGTTCAGCTCTAAACCGACGTAAACAAATAAGAAGCGTGTAGGACACTAGTTACATTAGACTCATTCTCCAGCGGGGGGGGGACAGGGGGGGGGAACCTGAAACCTTCAATCAAAAATCACATGAAACTAGTTGCAGACAATTTTCATGTCAATTGGAAATAAATAAAAACAGTTTAGTTTATTTGTCAGGGCTAATATTTTGAAAACTTCGGCTGAAAATTTAAATAAAAAAGAGTCTTTTTATTGGTATATTTCGCCATCTTTATAATCGTTGTTCGACGAATCGAACGCTGACTTCAAATGGACAAAGCTAACAATTTGAAACTATTACAATCTCGTAACTGTTCTATATACATCTTATTATTAGCGGAAAAACATTATTTCGTATGTTGAAAGAGCCTTCGATGGAAAATCCTTAAATCAGAATGCTTCATTATGGGCTCAGCGTAATATATATATTTAAAATCTTTGTCGTTAAAGGAAGTCAAAAAGCATACACATTAGAAGTCGCAAGTTAATGTTTGAACTAGGGAAACACTTAAAAGACTAATGAAATCTGACATATCATTAATGAAGAAGGAGGAATAATGTTTGTCATCTTTTAAAAACTTTTCCAATAATTATTTTCTAACTCCTCTCTGTGCTATATGGTAATCAAGCAACTTTCTAACGTTTCCAGTTCCGTCTTCCACAGCAATGATTTGATAGATTTCGATAGCTTTTTTTTTCTTCCTTTAAGGAATATTCATGTTTGATCATTTTCTATGTTTTTTAGGCACATTAAAATTTATTCCATTTACCTACAATTTAATAGTACGCAATGACAAGTATGTCAATACAAACCAAATAGAATAATTTTTACTTACAAAAATTCACACTTATTTTATTAACTAAAAATATTTATAGAACTGCTCTATCATTTACAATAAAAAATTTTGAAACTGAAACTATTATATGCCTAGGATATTTTGAATAGTCTTTTAGAGTTTTATTTACTATAAAATCATATACGCATATACAAACACATTAATATATCATTTTTCAATATACAATTTTCTTTCGTCCTATTTGATGTACTCAAAAACTATAGGCAAATTGAATAAAAATTAAAACGGTTAAATCTTTCGGAAGTTAAGAAATGTTGAGGATAAAAAACGTAACAAGAAAAATATTTTTACATTTTCAAAAACATATATTTTCTAATTACGCTTTACAGATTCTCAAAATAACCATTTTTTTTCTTCAAATTAACAACAATTTCGGTTTTTCAAACAACTATTGAAAGTTGAGAGCGAGACAAGAGATAACAAAATTTACAAAATTAACGAAATTTTACAAGAGATAAAAGTAGTATAGATAACTGCTACTACTGTCACCAAAAGAATTTTTATTTAAGAACGATATAAATAATACTTATTACGTTTGTAAACTTAAATAAAATGTTGATAGTTAAGCCATTTTTTTTTGAATTTGAAAATCCTTTGTCAGTTTCAACGATAGACACACATATAACGTTTTTAACGTATACATTGTTAATAAAGTTTTCAAATTTGATTATTAGTAATAGCTTAAACTGGATTAATTCGAAAAAAATATTATGTTAAATATTATTTTAACTAAATTTTACTCTGCTACGATAAATTATTTTCCAAAACTTATTTATTTCGTCTACACGTTTTTAGCTTCAAACTTAATTTAAAGTTCAACTTATATCTTCTCTCTTTTGTAAATAAAAGAAGCACTGTTTCAGTACCTCGTCATATCTTATTCATTGCATCAAAAAGTTTAAGTCTTCTTTTCATTTTTATAGAAAATTTTATGATACAAAAACTTTAAATTTTAAAACATAGAAAATTATGAATAGAACGTAAGGAGAGTAAAATTGGATGAGTCTTTATTTCTGAAATTTAAAAATTTAAAGATAAATTTAACTATTTTAAAAAAAACATTCCACGTGTTTTTACAATTTTTTTAATTCTAGATTTTAACATAAAATATATAATTTTTTCTTTTGTGAAAATTTTTAAATGTTAAGCATTTATAAATTTCTGATTAAATATTTGACGATGATTCAATCAATTAATCATATTAAAAAATGATGTATAATAATTATATGATATAAAGTATGTACGATATAAAATTATGATTTAATACATATGATATGATATAAATTATTATATAATATACGAAATAATAATATTATATGAAGTAATATGATATAATAATATTATATGATATAAGATGACATAATAATACTATATGATATAATATGATATAATAATATTATATGATATAATATGACATAATAATACTATATGATATAATATGATATAAAAACAGTATATGATATGATATAAATTATGATAAGATATAAAATTTTGTTTTTCTTTAGTATGCATAAGTACTGAGTGACGATTGTTCCTATACAGATCGTATTTTATTTTATATTAAACTAACTGTATATCCGTTCTTTGAACGGAGGGGAAAAAAAAGAGAAAAAAAATGAAATAAATAAATTAGAACTGAACAACATGCACAAAACTGAAAGGCATATACCAATAAATAAAGTTATTATAACGTTAATAAAGTTAATATAATTTCAGTTATTTATAATTTGTTGCCCTTCCGGTAGCTTCGCATTATAAGAATAATAAGCAAAACACTTCTTTTTATATTTCCTCTCAACAGAATAAAAATTAACAGTATTCAGTATCACTTGGTAAGACGCTATTGCTCACGGCCAACGCATAATAGTTCAAAATTTATCGCTATCAAGCAATTTTACCAGGTACTTATTCCTTTAGGAGCTGCGATAGTTAAGTGGTTAAAGCACTAAAGGGGCTCGTTACTCAATGGCGGCTCTTGAAGCCCACCCCTGTTCACATTGATGGACGCCAGCTTGTCTGAGAAGTAAAGGTGGTCCGTGCGCGATGCTGTCATTTTATCACAATCAAGCCGTTGGTCACGAAATTGTGTAGCCTTAACCTCTGTGATCCCCTGTAATACAACATGCTATTGATGAAATGCTCTACTTTTCTTATTCCTTTCGAATTGGCCGTAAGATACCTATTTCTATAGAATCTTTATTAATACCACTTAATATTGGCGCAGCTTCAATAATTACAAAATATAGCACTATAGCACTCTGTGAGTGAATATTGTTGAGTCAATATTAGTTATCCTTTTTTTAATAGTATTTTGGCTACATATTACATTACTAAACGAATAAGCATCTTTTCCCTATTATTTTTTTTTAACTTCAATATGTACCTATTACCTAAATTACATCATAGGTGTCAATAATAGACTGTCAATTTTTTACCCTTCCCCTAAACGATTTAGTAGCCATTTTCATTAATTTCGCCTCTCAATATATTGCTGTTTATTTTTCTTAATTTCAATTACCGTTGGTTTTAAGTTATTTAGTTTTGTAGAAACACGCTTTCTAAGAATTTCTATTAACAAAATTAACACGCGGTTTCAGATCACTTTAGGAATACTAATTTGGTGACATAGTATACCCTTGCTACCACGTTAAGGTTGATAATTAAATTTACGTGACAAAGCGAATGAAAAATAACTAAATAGTACTTGCAATCAGCACTTTTATTGATGAAATAGATCTATTAGATAGCGGACATCATTGTTATGTTTAAAATGTTTGATAAAAAAGGATCGTCCCTAGTTTATTTTAAAAGAGAGACTAATGTTTAACCAATCAGAAAATTCCATTTTTCAAACGGGTCTCTAACTCGAACAGTTCGTAGTAGAATATTTTGACTTTCGACTTTCCTGTGCTTCGAAGAATCAGTATACCAAATTTCATCATTATATATATATATACACAGTCCAGTCACATTAATGTGACCACCTGTCAAAAGCCAGAATAACCACCTTTGGCAGAGCGAACCGCTACGAGACGTGCAGGAAGAAAGTCAATTTGGTTTCTGAAAGTGTTCACTGGGATGTTGAGCCATGCCGACTCCAGTGCCGTGGCCAGCTGCGCTAGATTACGCGGTTGAGGATCCATGGCACTAACAACCCGATCGAGGTGGTCCCACAGATTCTCGATTGGGTTTGAATCCGGTGAGTTTGCGGGCCAGGGGAGTACGGTAAATTCATCCTGGTGCTCTTCGAACCACGCACATGCACTGCGAGCTGTATGAGATCTCGCATTGTCCTGGTGGTAGATGCCATCATTCTGAGGAAAAATTATTTACATGTAGGGGTGGACATGGTCCGCAAGGACAGATACGTACTTGTACTGATCCATCGTGCCTTCCACAGTGATGAGTGCACCCAGTGAATGCCAGGAAAACATTCCCCAAACCATAACACTCCCTCTTCCAGCCTGCAGCTTTCCGGCAATTGCTGCAGGGTGTTGCTTTCAGACGTTTCACGCCGTATACGCCAACGTCCATCTGTCACATGGAGCATAAAATGTGATTCCTCGGAAAAAGCCACCTGTTGCCACTCTGTGGACGTCTAGTTGCGGTACTGGCGTGCAAATTCCAGCCTTCGTCACCGATGAACAGCAGTCAGCTTAGGTGCATTAACCAGGCGTCTGCTGCGGAGGCCCATGCGCAGCAACGTTCGCTGAATGGTTGTTGAGGATACACTCCTGGTAGCCCCTTGGTTCATCTGGACGGTCAGGTGCTCAACAGTTGCACGTCCATTCGTCTAAACGCATCTCAGTAGCCTTCATTCACCTCTGCCATCTTTGGCCCGTGGTGCACCACATGTGCCACGCCGCTTGTTTTGTATAGTGCCATTTTGCCACACACGGTATACTTTTACCACGGCGGTACGCGAACAGTTCACAAAATCAGTCGTTTCCGAAATGTTTCCACCCTTGGCCCGAAAGCCAATAATCATGCCCTTTTGGACGTCGGATAAATCGCTACGTTTCTGCATTGCGCCAACGAGTGAAATGCTTTTCGATGCCTTAAAACATCCAATATATACACTACACTGTAATGTGCTGCCACCTACACTCTGTGAGTGGTTATTTCACGTTGACGTCGAAAGTAGGTGGTGGTCACATTAATGTGACTGGACTGTGTATATATATATATCCGACGGTCAGTTATGTATATGTTTTTAAATATATTGAACAAAAATTTTCCCATTCAAATCCTCGCACGTCGGGGCATTTTCATTAACACAACTGTTAAAGTGGGATCTTTTATGAACCACAATGGACGATGATATTTTTATGTTTTTAGATAATAATATTGTAAGAAGTATCTATTTTGAGCAGATAAATTTAATTGATATACGGTTTTCCAATGTAAATATAAATTTGCATCTTCGATATAACATACACTGATTCTAAATTAATCTTTTAACAATGATGAGGGGTTCGATTTTTTATAGTTTCAGGATTCAGATCAGAAATATTCACTGATACGGAAAAACATGTTTTTTATATGTCTTATGTTCCGCGAAAAAAATAAATAAATTAGTAAATGGCGACAACCTGCTTAAATGATTCGTAATTCGTTTTGAAAAAAAAAATGAAATAAAGTGTTCATGGAGTTGACAAACAGGTTTTGATGTTTCTAGTTACGACCGCCTTAAAAGTTTCTTGAATTATTTTTGCTTCGCTTAAATACCAATTAGTATTTTCAATATATTTATAAGCATATATGGCAGTACTTTTACTTTCGTTACTTGTACCGCCGGTACAAGTAAAAAGTACATACTTTTACTTGTACTTCGTTACTTTTTAAACTTAGTACTTTTACTTGTACTTTCGTTACTTTTTTAGGGAAAAAGTACAAGTATTTGTAACGGAAATGTCGAATGAAATCGTTACTTTTTTCTAAAACTCGGTAAGCTTTCTAGAAAAAAATTAAATTTAAAAAAAAATGCTTATGTTTTTTTTTTAATTTATAAAGTTAATGTGCAATATATATGCATTCACAGCTAACTTCGTGTTTAAATACCTTGACCATTTAAAATTGTCATTCCGGAAAGGGAAAAGACGGCTCTTTTGATCTTTTTTTGACTGCAACTATCATTGTGAGTGGAGTGTTCTCCAGAATTGTGTGTCCAGAACAGTCATTATTCATCTTCCGAAAATTGCCTGTGATAAAGGATGACATGAATAGCAAAGGTTTTGAATACCGGTGGTTTTCATCTCAAGAAAAAGTTTCAGAATGGTAAAAAATGCGCTTTGAAACTCTGTAAACCAAGTATAATGAATGTATACGATTTTAAGAAAAGTAATTCATCCAACCTTCAAATCTGTGAAGGCTTATTAAAACAACAGTTTGTAAACCTTTAAACAAAGCTCTTTTAGATGGCGTGCGCGAAAGGATTCGCGACGTGATTTCGCAGGACGATTTATTGTTTGCTGCAGGTCTGGTACCTTCATCAAATTTAATTGGTTGGAAGAAAAAGCTAGGGAGGAGGCTACAAAAAAATTGGAAAGACTTATCCAAGCTGAACACCCTGCTATAACTAATAACGTAACAGAAAAAAACCAGGGATTTTAAATTTTCTAAAGCTGAAAGCATCATGCCAATCAGCAGCGACAGAAGAATTTATGGCATACATGAGCTCAAATGTCGAAACGGAAAGCATATCAATTTTGAATCGATATCCAATCGCAAAAAAATTATATATGAAATATAATACTGCAGTACCTTCTAGTGCTCCCGTGGAGCGCTTATTCAGCGTGGCAAGCGAGTTCTGAGAAATTCTCGCAGCAGACTCAGTGACACCACTTTCGAAATGCAATTATTTTGCAAAATGAATAAAAATATTAATTAGCAGGTTATTTTAATTCATTTTCGAGTTTTATGCATTTAGTTAATACATTTTAAATAAAAAAATGTTGGATTTTGTTATTACGTTTTTCAAACTTCTTTTTGAACTCACTAATATTACATTTTTGTCTTAATACATTTTTTACTAAATAAATTTTTACCTAGTACATTTTTTACTAAAATTATGCTTATGCCCGACCTTGTCAAACAGCACCCAGTCAAATCTCTAAGAACTTCAGAACTATTTGTGAAAACTAATATAATTACTATTTTCACTCTTGAAAACTCGAAGGTATTAATTTAGCCGTTGATACTAAAATTCGTTTGCAAATTTTAATTATTCCGTTAGGCAGAAATGCTCGGAAAATGATTTTCTCGCATGACTTCAGCACTTGCCATTGTTACAAATAAAACTGTAGACTGTTCTGTTTCAACTTATACTGCACATTCAATTATTTTTTACTAGCTCAAAGATCACAAAGCTATATGAAACCCCGTGTTTGCTTTGTTTATGTTTGTGCTTTTAAAGCGCGTTTCTATAGAGTAAAACAATTTTAAATCAATCGTAATTTAAATAAATACAAATAATAAACTAAAAATTAAAATCAATAGATAAAATTTATTTTTCGTGCAAATCCGTAAAAAGTTTGATATTAAAATTATATTTGATTTTAAAATTATATTATACGATCATATTATAAAATTATATAACAATATTCTACCGAATTTAAAAATAAATTAATGTCCATAACTTTCAAAATTAAAAGTAATTAAATAAATAACAAAAAATTTTCAAAAACATTAAAGAACATGAGAATATTATTCAATAAAATTTTTGGTTACTTTGAATTTTCGATTTGATAGAAATGTACTTCAAAATCGTTACTTTTTTTGTTTAGTACTTATACTTTTACTTGTACTTTTTACTCGTTACTTTTTAAAATAAGAACTTTTTACTTTTTACTCGTTACATTTTTTAAAAATACTTGTACTTTTACTCGTTACTTTTTAAAAGTAACGTTGCCATATATGTTTATAAGTCCGTTTTTGATCAAGATTCTCAACAACTGTTATTTAAAACAACGTAGCTCGAGATTTTAAATATAGATGGCGCCAGATAGTCTGTATTAAAAACTATTCTTTTAAAACAATTGCATTTAAATAGTTGGTGACGAATTCGGAAGTAAATATTGAATTTTGACGAGGAACAGCATCCTAATAATTCATTAAAAATTTATGGTTAGAGTGTAATGAAAAAAGTTCTATTTAGTTTCTTAAGTTAGTTAGAAGTAAAATAATGGGGTGTTAACTCTAAAATCCATTTTTTAAATATATCAGTGTAAGCGTGCTTATTTTTTTAATAAACAAGGTTGAAGTGTGTTTTGTTATACTCTGCAATATTCATTGAGAATTTCAAACTTTTTTCGATTCAAGAAATATAAAATTTATGTATTAATATGAACATGTAACCATAATATTATAAGGTATGCACGGTGTGAGATCACGTCATTTAAATATAACACAATTTAATTAAATTTAAATTTATAAATATTAGATTGGTGCGAATTATTATTATATTTAGGTAATATTAGGTAATATGTTTGACAAAAATTGCCCTAAATCAGAAATATCCATTTGATTGTATTACCTATTTAAATATATTAATATAAACAAATAAGTGCATAATATTTGAGGGGAGTTTCCATACTGGAAGTAGCAAATGGATGTATTTAATTTATATTCGGTACATTTTTCACTATAGCATACTGTTAAAAATTACAGTAAAAAGTATCGGCCGGGATGTAAAACAGCAAAATTCAATTTTACTGTTTAATTTTAAGGAGCAAAAAATCTAATTTACCGTAATTTTTATATCCAGTTATTAAGTGATTCTAGAGTAATATTTACTGTAGAATCACTTAACTATCGTAATTAAAAAATATCACTGTAAAAATTATGGCAAAATTTTTACGGTAAAATGGATTTTACGGATGTTGTATCCAGGTTTCCAGTTTTTTTTACCAAAGCTTTTGCGAAAATGTGAAAAAATGTCTTGTTTATTTATCTCTATTTGAAATGTACAGTTAAGAAAGTTAGACTGACGAGCAAGAAGCTTTTATTTTAACGTAAAAATATGTACCTTTCAAACTTGAAATTTTTAATTTCTTAAAATTTTACTTTTAGTTATTTTTTTCTCTTTTTACTTTTTTTCCAACAACATGTACCACAACTTTTTAATAAGATTTTGTATATATAATATTTATAGAACTATAAATGTAAAAAATTCGTTAAAAGTTATGAATTTAAACTTGGAAACATATCCTAATGAACAAAAGATTATAATTGATTAAAATTATCTAGAATCGAAAATAATTTCATGTATTGGGGGGGGGGCAAGAAAATTTCAACGAAATATTAATCATTTGTTTAAATCTTTATCTCATTAAATACTTATTTCGAACTAGTTTTTAGAATAATTATTTGATATTTTTTTTTGTCTCAAGTGTTAGAAGAAATTTTAAGATTGCATTTTGTTGTTTTGATTATAACAAATTGCATTTCCTATAAATGTAACTATTAAATTAATAAGGAAAATCAATTCTAGTTCCTAGACGTAAAATATTCGTCCGTCTAGACGCTTTTCTATGTAATTTTCTAACAATATTAAACTGCCGTATTTACTGTAATATTATTAGGTTATATATCGTATTTTACTCGCATCTTTTATCCAGAGCAATAATTTACCATTATTTCAGTGAATTTAGTAGATAGCACGTAAACACTTTTATTTAATCCAGTAATGGTTAGCGTCCCTCTTTAGGGACGGTTCTGAAACTACATAAACTACATCTAAAACTACTACTTTTTTTTTTCCAATGTGGAACCGAAGCAAATTGTTTTTAAAAATTCATTTGTTTCATGATGTACTATATTTTTTCTTTTCACATTTTCATATTTCACAGTTTCAAATTTTATTTTATAACTGGTGTTTAACAGCAGACCCAATTCTGAGTTTACGACTATCAATGTTCAACTCTGTAGTCTGGTAATTTTGAACCCGACCCAGAAGACAAACCGAACTTTTTGATGAAACTAACTCGCATGTGCGTCACACGGAAAGGAAAACCACTAAAAAACTTCCACGGTTAGCCCGTTGGCAATGGGGTTCTAATCCAGGATACTTCTACCACTGAGGATATTTTATGCCGGCACTGTGATCTGTGAGAGCCGGGAGTTCGATTCGACCAGCCAACGTTGGGAATCGAACCTGGAACATCTCTTTGGTAAACGCGCTCTTTATATCTGAGCCATCGTGGCTCTAAGTGTTAAATTTTTAAGATTCGTCATTATATATATATGTACATACTTTTACTTGTACTTCGTTACTTTTTAAACTTAGTACTTTTACTTGTACTTTCGTTACTTTTTTAGGGGAAAAGTACAAGTATTTGTAACGGAAATGTCGAATGAAATCGTTACTTTTTTCTAAAACTCGGTAAGCTTTCTAAAAAAAAAGAAAAAAAATTTAAATTGAAAAAAATGCTTATGTTTTTTTAATTCATAAAATTAATGTGCAATATATATGCATTCACAGCTAACTTCGTGTTTAAATACCTTGACCT
>NC_092205.1:60918326-61033555 GCF_043381705.1 Parasteatoda tepidariorum
AATATGTATAATTAACTATGTTTTAGTTGAATTTATGAACTGTTACAATTGACCCCGTAAGTGGGGACAATTGTAACAAGTGCACGACTGTCAAAAATTGTTAATAACTAATATAATAACATTTAAAATAAGGTATATATTTTTTTTTCTAGTAGAGGATAGTCTACTTTACTCGTCCTTCAATTAATACTAATAATATATTGGAATTTTAGTTAGTTAAAAATAGTTAAGTAAAAAATGTTACAATTGACCCCACTCTCCCCAATAGTATTTATAATTATATAAAATCTTTTAAAAAATATCGTAATCAAATTGACTATTATTCTATAATACTACATATCACTTATTGTCTTCGTAATTAAAAACAGCATACTAATTTTTATAACTGAATGCTGTTAAGTATGAACGCTGAAAACATTTCTTACATAGTATATTAAAGGTATTTATCATTATAAACTTCATTAATTATGAAATCATTAATGAAATCAATAATGAACTTCAGTAATTAAAAGATAATTTCAAACAGAAAAATAGTTTTTAGTAAATATTTATCAGTTTATGTTAATTTAAAAATAATCAAACCAGTTTAAAATGTTATGTCTAAACCATTGTTTCTCTTCCTAAAATAAGTAATTTGAATTAAAAATTCTTAAATCTAAGTTTCTTATTTCAGTTGACTTTCACGCCGAATGATAATATCTAAATAAATAAAATAAATATGAATGAGAAATAAACTAACAAATTATGATAATTGATACTGTTTATATCAATTATCATTAATGAAATATCGAATGGAAACAATTGTAAGTACCTAATATGTCTTATTTCTTAGTCTTACATTCAGTGCGAATTTCGACAACTATTTTTTTAAAATTCCTAAAACCTTAAATTTGATAATATGATATATAGCTGCTTTTATTACTTTATATTAAAATCTGATTCTAAATTAATACTGTGTGCCACAACTAAAGAAAGCAACCTTGATTTTTTTACAATAATTGGCTCAAAGAAAACCAATGTGTATCAAATATACATATTAAAAGTCTATATCAAGCACAAATTTACAGGAAGTAATTCCAGGCTCCTCCTCGACAGGAAAAAAAAGCATCTAATAAATAGAAAAGCTGGAAAAAAGTGCCCCATTAAAATAAAGCCACTTCTACATATCTGAAATATCAGTCATGTCCAGGTATGTCTTGAAAGTAGGTGATGTTGCATATCATTTACCAATCCCAGAAGGAAAATTGCATCAATATTATATATAATTTCAATGATGGCAGTCTTCAATTCAGCCACAGACTGTTACTGCTTCTTTTTGTATATACAGCCTTACTGAGGATAGCCCTTCACGTTTTATTGGGGATTGCGGTTATGAGGAGGGGTTGGTCATTCATGACATGCGCACTAACCTATTATCCAGAAGTCAACAGTATGAATATTTTGCAACGTAAATGGAGATGTTTCATTTTATTTTATATTTAATAACCACCGTTGAACAGCCGACCCAATTTTGGGTTTACGCCTACTAATGTTCAAGTCCGAATCCTTGCAATTTTGAACCCAATCCAGAAGACAAGGAACTCCTGGATCAACTATTGGGAGAAATTTGCCTTCGGGGAGGACTTTCTGATGGAACTAACCCACATTTGCGGTATATAGAGAGGGAAACCACGAAAACCTCCCTCACTTAGACTGCGACAAGGAGACTCTAACCCATGATCCGTTTACCTTTGAGGATATTTTATGTCAACAATGTGATCGGCACGAGCCGGGTGCGGAATTTGCATCGACCAGCCATAGCTGGGATTTGAACCCGCTTCGCCTCATTGGAAGGCGAACTCTTTATCCCCTGAGTCACTACGGCTCAAATGGAGGTATTGTGTTTCTGACTTAAAATCCATATTAGGCCACAGGCTTTCTGTGTTAATAACAATAAATGGGCTTCAGGAATTTTTTTAAACATCGGCAGCCTTCATACAGCCTAAGAGAAAAGTTAAATTATATTTACTACCATGTCTGAAGCCTTCCAGCCCAAATAATGAGTCTCCACCTCACTATAAAATAGGGAAGAAATATTTTTTCCCGTACTTTTGTAATGCCTGGCATTCAAAATTAAAAAAAAAATTTATATTTGGTCGATTATCTTCAGAACTACTCAGCATAGGTTGATATAGAGCCCCTGAATTAGACAGGCCGACTTATCATCTATTTTTGGAGCAAAGAGCTAACATAAGCACAATACTAACATAACGTTAACTTGCGAACTTGTTTGCTCCAATATTGCTTGATAGGTCAGCTCTGATAGTATAGAAGCCTTAGGTTGATATAATACAACAATAACCCTTCTGCAGTTATAATATACAAGATCCTGCGTAACACTCATTAGAAAAAAATAGTACCAAAGAGTGGTTACAGAATGAATAAAAAATGGTTTAATAGGGGACGGATATACAGGTACGGGCATGCTGGTCTCACAATGTGATGTCATACTGGAAGTACTCTGGCCATTTGTCTCGCTCATTCAGTAACAATGTTTTCAGACACTGAATGGTTCTCGGTGGAAGTCACGTGTTGCAATTACTTTGTCAAAAATATCCCAGACATGCTCTATAGAATTGAGGTTTTTAGACAAGGCTGACCTAGCCAATCCATCCGGTGAATATCATCCTTTTCCAGAAAATGGTCGATCATAAGTGATCTCTGTGGTAGCGCATTTTCATCCATTAAAATGAAATCAAAGCTCATTGCACAGAAAAAAAGGCAAACATAGAGCTCCAAGCTCTCACCCCTATACCTCACACCAGTCACAGTACATCATTCAAAGACATGAAGAACTTCGGCTGCCATAATGGTTGATTTTTCGGACATTAGTGAACATTTACTTTGGCTCTTTCCATATTAAAGTATGTCGAGAGTCAGTGTCTTTTATATACGCTATAAAATCTTTAAAGAGGGTGTTTCGGATAGTAGGGGGCTTGTTATGAATGATCTGCCTTTTCTCAAGGCCTCAGTCTCCAAGAAGACATGAACTGCTATCCTCAGTATGTTTGTATATACAAAAAAGAGGCAGTTTCAGTTTGTGGCAGAATTGAAGACTGCCCTCATTGAAACTTGACATAATATTGATGCTATTGTCCTCCTAGGATCGGTAAATGTTCTGCAACATCACAAATTTGAGGACACATAAATATATGGTGGATATAATCAGAAATTGCTTTTTTTTAATGGGACGTTTTTATCCTCCTTTTTTTTTACTTATTCAGAGCTTCTTCCCTGTCCAGGTGGAGTGGGAGGTGAGTTATACCTTGCAAATATGTGTTTAGATATAGAATTTCATAATATATATGTTTGGTTAACATTGATTTTCTTTGCCTCCTGTTATGGCAAAATTCAAGATGGCTTTATTTACTATATACTGTAATAATGTATAAACAATCTATATATAAGTTTGCTATTATAAATATTTGAATAACATTTAAAAAAATAGATTATGCAGCTCCTTATCATCCTCATCTAACTATATTTCGATTAAAAAAGAATAATTTTTTGTAAAGAAACTCATAATTTAACAAATTTTTAAAATTTTTCAAATTTGACAAATTTTTCAAAAATTAGTTTACAAAAGTCACAAATTAGTTATTGCACAGAATTTTGTTATCCATCTTACAAAATCTAAATTGCATGTGTAATTTAATTCAATTGCATGAAACGGGCTGAAATTTCATATTCTATTATATCATACTACACATTTTTTTACCATAAATATAATCTTTGATTCCGGTCTCTTTTATATTTTAAATTCCCAATAAACTGATTGCAGTTACATCAATATATTTCACTGGGTTATGATTAAACTGATTAAAGCTACAGTTATCAATTATTTTTACTACTTTCTGTTTAAATTTATTTAGATTAAAATCAAACTATTTTAAAGAAACGCATTTCATTTACAAGCATGCGATATTACACAATGTTATGTTATAAACTAATCACACAAAGCTCGTTTTAGTCTACATAAATCGCTAAACTTTACAACATATGCCACATAATTCATTCCATGCCCTGAATGTATCATAAATAACATTCTATCCTGAACAATTTGCCTCCTTCATATCTTAAATTCATGCACAAATTGATTCGAGCTACATCAATTAAGTAATTAAACCTATTAATCTAACATGATTAGTAGCTGACCAGTAGATATTCCAACGCAATAAAAAAGAACTTTCCAACAACGTTCGACCAACTTCTCTATAGTTTAGTGCCCAAACTATCAAAAGACGGATCTTTAAAGTGTTATCCGTTCTCGTGTAGATACAGAGCATCAGCCATCAAAAGCTTGTTGGATAAAGTTTAACACAGAAACAGTATGGTTAATAGGATCCGTTTGAATTACGCCTAATCCAAAAGCTCGTCGGCTAGACATCGTCTCTATGTGCGTCGTTTATTAATTTAACAAGAATGTATGTTCCACTATGAAAGCTTTTGGACGTTGAAAGGAAGGATGTCATATTTTGACGGGTTGAACATTTTACCCATTTGATAGATGCATGCCCGTTATAAAGGATTACTGCCAAAATCGCTAAAGCGAAAAGCTCTTTGTAGTTGAGGGGCCTTGATATGTTCATTATTGGGTTCGTTTTATGCATACTAGTCGAAAACTATGCTTTGATGTTATAATCACGAAGCGTGGAAGAGGATATTTACATTTTACCGAAAAACTGTTTGGTTGTTATCCGCACCTTTGTCTACTACAGTTAAACTATCTAAAATAGTTTCACATTATGCATTATTTTAGTTAAGGGGAAACAACACAGAAAAATATTTATTTTCATTTTTCGATAGTTTATCTTTTAAGGTTATTTTACGAAAATATTGAATAAATATTTACATAAATATACAGCCATAATATGTACGCAGGACGAGCTGTGACATGCATGAACAAGTAAACTTGTTCGCTCAGTCCATTAGTGGATTAGTTCACTCCCATAAAAACATTTTAGTAAAATACTATCATTTTTACATATTTATTGAAATAACTTGTTTAAATTATGTAATAAAAATAACTATTGGTACTTTCAATATCAATAATCAAAAGTGCAACTTATTTAGCTGTAATAATAGTTAAAGGAAGTAGCAAAGTGTTACTGACAATTTTAGAACAAGTAAATATAAATATAGGCCCAGCAGTCGAAAAATATGCTCCAAATGAAGATGACCGTAGAATTTTGGCCGCTGGTCTAAAAACATATGAGAAGACACATGTTAGTAGATCTTCAAGAAAAAGGTTTAGACTAGCACTTGAGACGGTTGAGAATGATGGAGACGAAGCATCTTTATAGACCTGGTTTTAATGCATTATAATTAGGTTCAAAATTTTACATACATATATGAATTTTTGTTTTCAAAACTTTAAACGCTATTGATTCAAAAATACATTTTCCTAACCGGTTAATGCCTAATTATTACAATTTTTCACCGATTTCCTTCGAAACTTGACACAATTTTTACAAAATAGTTTTGGCAACACGGTCGCATTTTTTAATTGGATAGACTTATTTTGAGTAATCCAGGAAAATTTTACTGATTTTAAGTAATTTTGTTAATTTTTATTTCGATGCACGGTCATTTTGTTTAAAAATATTTTTAAATTTTTTTTTTACCTACAACAAAAGCTGCATTTATGTAGTTTATGAAAAACGACACGTAATCACAAATTTGGATGATTTTTTCAACTTATGAGTACAGCAAGTTAGAGAAAATAAAAAAGTTGAGAAAAAAGTTATAAAGATTGTATTATATTAGCTCCAAATTTTTTAAAACTTTTTTGTATTTGTAACATGACAAAATGAAGATTAAAATGTGTACAATAAGATAAAAAAAATACTAAGTTATGTTCAGCACAATTATTGCCAAACTTCATTCAAAAATCCTTTTTTACAGGCATCAACTGTGTTCCCCCTTTAGGTAAGTTTTAATGATTCAAGTAATGTATACATCGCATTTACTGTACCAAACACAAATTTTCTAATTTCAATATTAATATTAAGTTAAATTCAAAATTTTTATTCCTATATTTTTATATGCTTCCTTTATTTTCAAGAGTATTATGGTATTTTTTACTTCTTATTAATATTATTCCTTCATTATTTGACTTGCTTGAATTATTATTCTTCAATAATTATTTTTTTAATCATTCAATTGCTATTTTAATTGTTACATTCTAATTTTTTAACAGAGAAAAATATATTTTGTATTATAAAATTATGCAATACAGTTTACTGAGATTTTAAATATATATATATANTATATATATATGTATATATATATATATATATATCTTTAGTTCACAACTAAAAGCATACATACATATTTTTAACAGTGAACTTAAGTTTTTGCAGATGAAAAGGAACATTGAAGACAGTCGCAAACATTCGCCAACTATTTTGGTGGCGAAATCAAAACGCGCCAAGATGGGAGTTTTTGAAAGCGAAATTATTAAACCTATGGTGTAAAGGCGAGAGATTTCGGTGTAAACTTACCGCATTTTTGGTGTTTCAAGCCTTCAGACACCCTTTAAATTGTTTATGAGTGCTCAATTCGGTGTAAATTAGACAAAAAAAAGTCTTTCATCACACAAGTTTTAGATTTGTTCTACATCAGATTTGGAGAGATATCATACCACAGTTTTTACAATGTACTTACTAAAGCTAAGGTTTTTGTTTTCAAATTTAATAAAATGTCTCTGAATATGTTGAATTTGCTTGAATAAAGACACAAAAGTGGACCATTGGATTAGCACAATCAATTTGTATATTTTCCCCTCTTGCTTCAAAGTGTAATAAAACAGGAAAAACGTTTACATTTCTATCAAGACAACTAAGATTTTTTTTCGTTCCTCTCATCTCTTTTAATATACGCTCTGCTTCCCATTAAAGGAAAGGGGATGAGGACTCCATTAAAATTGTAATTTATTGCAAAAATTTTGTTGCGTCCTTTTGATGACGACATATTATTTTCTCTCTCCCTCCATTTCGGAGATTTTTCTTTTTTGATAAGAAGAAATTCCAGTTTTCTTAATCGCTCTCTTGAAAATAGCGAGAGGGGAATCCCGTATTCGGATTAAAAAGTATTTTTCTCTTCTGAATTGTCATTCTCTTCAGTGGAAAGCTAAGTGTAGTTTGTAAGTGTGATAAGAAATGCAAGGAAGTAATTGAAAAAAGAAACTGGTTCTTTAGTTTTGCCCTTCAGATTGGGTCAGAGAATGGGTGACAATGTGAAATTTGAGAGATGGATTTCGCAATATGTTATTTTTAATTAAAAAGATTAATTTTGACTAATTAAAGATGATGTTTATGATAAACATGTAGTCTTATGTGGTGATCTCTGGAGTGCCTTATTGGCTCTTGGCATTTCCGGCAAAATTAAATTCCTAGTGCACTTTAGCATCCAAATAGAGTCTCGGTGCTGCCATCTAGTGTGGCAGAAACTAGACGTCCAAATTAACATGGCCAACGGTATCTCACCCATTCTGGTGGTCCTGAAAGAGTGGATACCACTTCTTGAGAACGCACTAGGTCTGCTCATCGGGAAGACTGATTGTTCAGCTCATAGGAAATTAAAAAAAAAGTCCTATGTGGTACCAAAATCGCGAGTCTTTCTCTTCCTACATTGGCAACACTTGACTTAGACTTAAATACGCTGGATCAACTGTTGTCTTATGAAAATGGGGAAATACATCACAAGCTGAATCTCCTACACCTAGTAATTAATTTTAATTTTCCTAAGTAACTTTAAAGTTAAGTAGGATGGATAAAAAAATGATTGTAACACTGAATTGTGAAAACATTAGTAACCCCGATACGATTTTAAGTTTCTGAAGGCAAATTAGATTTGTTAGCGTCAAATAGAATTTAGCTTGATAGTGTTAAATAATATTTATAAACATCGGTACTTATTTTATTGCCCAATTAAAATTTAAAATTTAAACTTAATACCGAAGTAACAATTATCTTTGTCGCTTTGTGGCACACATCCGGGTCACCAATAAGGGGATATAAATGTGCTTTTGACAACGTCAACCTTCATCTATCTTAAGGTACCTCTTGATATTATGAAGTTAACATGTCTTATATACTAGAGAATTGGTATTTGATATTTATAGTGATAGTTACTCCACAATTTAATGCTTAAATAGAATTACCATTTAAATACTACTTATGTCTTAGCAAAAAATAATTGCGTTTTTTCAGCTATTTAAAAAAGATTTCAGGAGTATCGGGCATTCGCTGTATAATATTCGCTGCTCTTAATTTTATTCGCTTCGTAGGATTTTAGGCACAGATTTGGCACTGGAGATTAACTAATGCCTTTATATTTTTCACAACTCTTTGGAAGATTTCCCAATATTATGAATAAAGTTAAGAGCTGCAAAATAATTATATTTTTTTAATATTTTAATTTAAATGTCTAATTTTGGCGTGTAATGTGTTATTGCTGCGAAAAGGTGAAATAGTGAGCGCGACTTAGC
Source organism: Parasteatoda tepidariorum (assembly GCF_043381705.1). NCBI lineage: Eukaryota > Metazoa > Arthropoda > Arachnida > Araneae > Theridiidae > Parasteatoda > Parasteatoda tepidariorum. The sequence continues at coordinate 60,926,857 of NC_092205.1, forward strand.
CAATCAACAAAGGCAACTTGTATAATTTATTACACGAAAAATATCATTGAAACTGCTTAGCTGCCTCCGAAAGTCAATCAAATCAGTTGTATATATGTATATATATATATATACTAGCTGACCCGGCAAACGTTGTCTTGCCATATGAATTATTTCTAGAGTATAAAAATATATCTTATTTTTTGTAAGTGTGTGCGTATGTGGTATGTGAGTGGCAGAGGCATGGAGCGCTGTGAACGATGACGGAAGGTGAAAATAACAACGCACCAAATAATAATTTTTTTAATTTATTGCAACTTTTTTTTATAAATTATATATACAACGAATTTTGAAGATATTAGTAAACAATATTAATCTCTTAGTGCAATGGAGTGTACAATATTTTTTGTCATTCCATCTTTAGCTAACGCAAATAAACTGGATGGTTTGCCCACTCGAGAGCATGCCACGTATCTGTGTGAAAAACATGGTGTGCTCAAATCTAAGACACAAACAGACATTGTTTGGCCTTGTCATTGCAAATGCCAATCTAATGGGGAACTGAATGCGTTTAAATTGAATTGGCACATCTGTGGGTATAATAGGGATTCGTGGAAGTAATATACTTTCACCCCGGAATTTGTCATTTAAAATAATGACTTCGATAACGTTGTTCATTAATTTTTTAACGACTAATCGCGTGCCGTTGCACAGCCGTGGTGGGTTCAAATTACGAAGCAAAATAACCGGAGATCCAACTTTGAGTACTAAATTATGCGGTGATATGCCAGGTAAATCCAATGAGTTTAAAAACTCTGTTGGAAAATTTGCAGCTTCAATGGGATCGCAAACTGCATCAACGGATTTGCATGTCACCAAGTTACCTGGCAATAACTGTTGCATCTACAGATTCAATTCGTTGACGTCCACATTTTTTGCTGCTAAAATCACCCTTTCTGCCAGCCACTCATGATGAATGCATTGCGTGTGTACATCGGGAAATATTAGGCTAATGAGAGCATCTTGTGAATCAATGATTGTGCAGAAATCGTCCGGTAATTTAAGCATCCAGTCTCATCCTTAGTAACCTTTCCATCACCGATATCTAACAATTGTTTTGAGAATGTTTCAGCAGATGGATCTTGAAGCATTTGGACGCGCATATTTACTTTTAGTAGAACTTTTTCAACATTACGCCAAAGTGGAGATGATCTCAAGAAAGCATTGATCTCATCAGCGTACATTAAACGCGGAATGACGTGAAGTGTTTGTCTGAAATCACCTGAAAGGAGTAACAGAGTGCCGCCAAATAATTTGTCATTATTTTTTTATATCTTTCAATGTCCTGTTCAACGCCTCAAGCGATTTTTGTGTTCCATAGTGCAATCATCCCAGATGATAATTTTACTGTGTTTTAACACTGTGGCCATAGAAGAAATATTTTTTATGTTGCACACTGCATCTGGGTTGTTTTGAATATTTAGTGGCAGCTTAAATACTGAATGAGCTGTTCTGCCTCCGTCCAATAAAATTGCCGCAATGCCAGATGATGCAACGGCCAACGCGATGCCATTATTTGATCGTATTTCACCGAGAATTAGCGAAGTAATTAATGTTTTGCCAGTTCCACCTGGTGCATCAGGAAAAAAATCCACACTGTCCTGCTGAAACTGCGAGCATAATGCGGTCATAAATGCTCCTTTGTTTCTCATTCATTAGTGGAACATTGCGAGTAACAATCGCTGCCATTTTTATCGTATTGTATTGAAGTTCACGATTCATGTCAGTGTTTAATAAATCAGATGCACTTCGATTTGGCGAAAGCATACCGAAATGACTGAGTGGCAATTTGGCAATAATAATGCAAAGATCCTCAATAACAATCAGTGCTTCATTGTACATAGCATCGCTGAATACTATCGTTAGATCGTTGCAACGTGTGCGATATTGATACCGTATATCATCAGTCATCGAATCTTTGTGATATTCTCATAACGTTTCTATACGGGCCGGGAAACATGTAGCTAATACTATAGCAAATAGTAGACGATTTTGCTTTGCAGTACAGTTCAATGCTGCTTCAGCAAGCATACATTCCCACTGGTTGTCGTCTTCCAGCAAGCCGAGTGCAAAGCATGCATCTTTATACGTTGGATGCTGATTTCCATCGACTTTACATATATCTTGAAATGACAATGAGCCGGTGTAATTAACCAACAACAGTCGAAAATAAAAGCACTCAGTCTGCCTTGGATTGACTGTAAATATTCTCCCCAAGGCGTTTGATTTGAATAAACCGGGACATGCATCAACCGGTGTGCCTTGCTTGTGGGGTGTCCATTTTTTTGAACCCATGTGAAATAGGGTGGTACTTCTGAGTAGAGTAATGTCCGTGCAAAGACGCCAAAAGCATCCGTACGATTACCCAATTCAAAAAATTTGGCGAGTGTAGTTTTTGGTGGATTTATAGCTCGGTCAATCGCTGTCTCGTTCGTGAAATATACGCTCTGACCGTTTTTAAGATGGACGGCTAAATGAATAACGGTTGGATCCCGTTCATTAATTGGGAAACCAAAGATACGCCAAACAGCTTCATTGGAGCTGATGTACCGGCCTATTTGGTACAGCGTTATTTCGTCGTTGTTATTCACTGGAAGAGCAGTCACATTGGTATTTTCAACTCGAAATACTGCTATATCATTGCCTTTATTCACATACTTGCAAATATATTTGATGCTCTTCTTTTAAGGGCGAGCATAAGTATTAAAGTTTAATATGACTTGTTGCAACGTGCGTGAATATTACTTTTGATTAATTATGTTTCTATGTCTAGTTTGGAATCGTTTAAATAAAGATATATTTAAAATATACGTTAAATCTGTCCAAAAAATGAAAAAAATTAGTTATAAACCTATTCTCAGACCTACAGAATATACATATAAAATTTCATCAAAATTGGTCGAGCTGTTTAGGAGGAGTTTAACCACTAAAACTGTGACAAGAGATTTTTATATATATAGATATATATATATCGCTCTGTTTAGCAGCAGAAATACGCTTGAGATTGCTTTGCATTAACAAGATAGTGTGGTAAGGCTATTTTGATTTACAAATGGAGTTGAACCATCATTCAAATATGATCTTCATTTGAAAATAAGAAGAGAAAAACATATTAATAACATTTTAATTAAATTATTCAAATCTGGGGTTTGAAGAGCAAGAACTTGATGTGACATATATGTCACCTTTTTCAACTATGTAGCTGTAAACGTCATCTTTAATCACGAATTGAGCTCAATCGAATTGGGAATTAAGATCTCAGTCGCAAATACATAGAGAAATGATTTATTTTAGAACACACAGATGTCAGTTTTTACTTAGTTTAATATAATATTACTTCTGATCAATTGGTAAGTTACTTTTGTAAACTGAACTTCGGATTTCCTTATGAGCTCCCTATAAATACGAACACCCTAAACTTTAGGTCATCCCCGCTCAATTGAAATTAATATCGTAAATAAAAATACGACAAATAAAAAGAAAATAGGAAAAATGTTTATTTAGAAGAAGAAATTTCGATTCAATTTTTTGATAATTTTTATTGCACGCAAAATTACTTGTAGATCGGCCCCTTAAATCAATATGCCTCCGTTGAGAAATGCAATTTTTTCTATTACGCACTGCCTCCCTTTAATGCACCATTTTTAAAGTCATTTTGACTAATGCTTTCTCCACCCCTACTTCCAGAGTAGCGTCTATTTATGACAAATCTCATTAACTGTATTAGAGGATGCGATCAGAAATCAAACGCACAGAAGAAAAAAAATGCCCTTCGTTTAGCTTTAGAAATCATTGCCATTGTAATGAACATTAAGAAGAAAAAGAAATCAGAAAATACTGCATCATTATTATTAGTTTTTTGTGCATTTCAAATTTAAAGAAAATCACTTTCATGTGTGAACTTTTGCTAAGAAAAGAATGCTTAAATTTCTAGTTCTTTCGTTTATTTATCATTTTGTATAATCATTATCACACTTTTTTTTCTAAGTGGTTTTCGAACTGTTAAGTTGCTACCGGAAAATCAGGAATGAGAGCTAATAGTAAAGATATTAAAGAGCGAAGAATGCTCGTTTATTAAATGGCTTTAACTTTTTTTTTAGTATTTTTGATTCAAGATAAGGAATTATTGCGATAAGTCTCTTTATTTCGTAAATGAAGGCGATGGAATTATTTTGAAGAAGTTGCTGTACGTATTATTGTTGAAAAACAAAAGTGGCGACTAAATTCATAAATAGTTCCTTTTAATTTTTAAAAGGAAAATGTACTGCACTGCAGAAAATTCTGGATCAGATTACGGTAAAAAGTTACTGCTCTCAGTGTGCCGCTACATTTTACCTCAATTTAATTCCGAATTTCTTTACAGTGTAGAAAATAAAATATTAGGTAAACAAAAAAGGAAGTGTGGGAGGGATATCATTGTAGCGTAACTACCACTACTATTATTAAACATCGATTCCCTAGTATATAAGACATGCTAACTTGATTCAACCTTGGGGTACCTTTTCAGAGATGAAGGTTGACATTGTCAATAAACAACTCTCTCCACATTGGTGACCCGGACGTGATGTGAACATGCCTAACTTGACAGAAACTCCTATTTCGATATGACATGTCTATCTTAACAGTAACACCCACTTCGATTTAATCAGCCCTACTTCGATGGATGGTTCACATTGAACAATTGACTTGCTACTTGTGACTGCGATATTGTCCTCCTCACGTTTAGATCATACACAACGTACAACGCATAAACTCGGCTGCTAATGGCAACTCAGGAGCAACCACGACCGTTAACTTAATACAGCTCTCCCGGCTTCTCACAAAACAGCAATGAACCAACTAGTGGTATCCGTTCTTCAAATTCTATCGGATATAATTCTGGTGGGGTGTACTGTAATGTGTCTACCACTACAAAACTATAATTCCAATTCACTAGTGTATAAGACGTCATCAATGAATAGAGTTATTAAGTAAATGATTGAAATAATATGGACACAACGTAAAAATTAAAGATAAACAAGCTCAAATAACTGACTTTAATTATGGTCATAGAAACAAGTATTCATAATTCATATCATATGTCATGTAATTATCATAATTGTATAGTAGTTAAAAATACTGAAGAATAAAGATGTGGAATTAGGGCGATAAGTCGCATTAGTTAGTGTAAAATGAAAAAGACATAGATGTGTGTTAATGAAGTCGTTATGTATAATATTACAAAAAAATAGATCATCAATATATCGAGTTATTAAGTAAATGATTGAAATAATATGGACGCAACGTAAAAATTACAGATAAACAAGCTCAAATAACTGACTTTAATTATGGTCATAGAAACAAGTATTCATAATTCATATCATATGTCATGTAATTATCATAATTGTATAGTAGTTAAAAATACTGAAGAATAAAGATGTAGAATTAGAGTGATAAGTCGCATTAGTTAGTGTAAAATGAAAAAGACATAGATGTGTGTTAATGTAGTCGTTATGTATAATATTACAAAAAAATAGATCATCAATATATAGAGTTATTAAGTAAATGATTGAAATAATATGGACACAACGTAAAAATTACAGATTAACAAGCTCAAGTAACGTGACTTTAATTATGGTCAAGGAAACAAGTATTCACAATTCATAGCATATGTCATGTAATTATCATAATTGTATAGTAGTTTAAAAATACTGAAGAATAACGATGTAGAATTAGAGTGATAAGTCGCATTAGTTAGTGTAAAATGAAAAAGATATAGATGTGTGTTAATGAAGTCGTAATGCAAAAAATAAGTGCAAAAAAATAGAGGAGGTGACTTAATTTAAAATTTTTTATTTCTATTTCTATTTGAAAGGAGAAGTAAAAAACAAAAAATTAAGAAATCGTCAAAGAAAATGTATGAAGTATATACTCAATATGCAAACAGGGTAGAATAATCAAGTCAACGTAGTAAGCGAAATTCGACAAGCTCATGCAATTAATTGTAAGCAATCATAATTTCATTACATTTGCGGTTAGGTTTACTTGTGATTATAATTTTGATTACAGTGAATCATTTAATCATAATTTTTTTATGGGTGTGATTATTGAAGATAGAAAATAAATGTGATAAGTTGCTTTATTTAAAGTAAAAGGAAGGAGATAATTACGTGTTTATAAGTTGTGACTTAAAGCACTGTATCGTCAATGCACAAGCAAAATCTCATCGATGTATAAACTAGCTCCTGAAATTCGATTAAATGAAATCAAAATTTTATGACAACTGCAGTCTTGATTACAAGTGATCATAATTTTTGTTATATTTGTAGTCATGGCAGTCAATTACAGTCTTAACTAACTGTAGAGCAAAACGATGTCTAACTAAATTATAAATATATTTAGTGTTATATTATTTCTGCTCTTCTGTTTATTTCTAGCTTTATTCTGCTGTTTATTTCTAGATTTTACCCCAGGAGCAATCTTCACGCACGTTATTCTGTTTAATACGAAATCTGTTTAATTTTGAACTGTAATATTGGTACCAAGAACCCTGATATCTAGCAAACTTGCAGTAACCTTAATAAGGTGCAAAATTGCCCCCTGCTTCATTTCATTTGAACAACAGTATCATCTATAGTTCAAGGTGATTCATTTTCAATGATGATACGACTTTGTTGAACAATATATTTTGATTTGCTTCAAAATTTAAACCATTATAATTACATATTTATATGTACTATATCACAAGTCAACAAGAATAACATCCATAAAGAAGTTTAAAGCAAGCTAAATTCATTCAAATTTCTCCTTAAAACAAACAAAATCCCTTTTTCACAAACATATTTAACGATTCATAACCATTCCAAGAATTCTCATCAATTTCGCCTTCAACAATCACAGAAAGTGTCTCCAAAATGGCATTCATAGATATTTTGAGATTTTACCCCAGGAACAAATTTCACGCACGTTATTCTGTTTAATACGAAATCTGTTTAATTTTGAACCGTAATATTGGTACCAAGAACCCTAATATCTAGCAAACTTGCAGCAACCTTAATAAGGGGCAAAATTGCCCCCTGCTTCATTTCATTTGAACAACAGTATCATCTATAGTTCAAGGTGATTCATTTTCAATGATGATACGACTTTGTTGAACAATATATTTTGATTTGCTTCAAAATTTAAACCATTATAATTACATATTTATATGTACTATATCACAAGTCAACAAGAATAACATCCATAAAGAAGTTTAAAGCAAGCTAAATTCATTCAAATTTCTCCTTAAAACAAACAAAATCCCTTTTTCACAAACATATTTAACGATTCATAACCATTCCAAGAATTCTCATCAATTTCGCCTTCAACAATCACAGAAAGTGTCTCCAAAATGGCATTCATAGATATTTTGAGATTTTACCCCAGGAACAAATTTCACGCACGTTATTCTGTTTAATACGAAATCTGTTTAATTTTGAACCGTAATATTGGTACCAAGAACCCTAATATCTAGCAAACTTGCAGCAACCTTAATAAGGGGCAAAATTGCCCCCTGCTTCATTTCATTTGAACAACAGTATCATCTATAGTTCAAGGTGATTCATTTTCAATGATGATACGACTTTGTTGAACAATATATTTTGATTTGCTTCAAAATTTAAACCATTATAATTACATATTTATATGTACTATATCACAAGTCAACAAGAATAACATCCATAAAGAAGTTTAAAGCAAGCTAAATTCATTCAAATTTCTCCTTAAAACAAACAAAATCCCTTTTTCACAAACATATTTAACGATTCATAACCATTCCAAGAATTCTCATCAATTTCGCCTTCAACAATCACAGAAAGTGTCTCCAAAATGGCATTCATAGATATTTTGAGATTTTACCCCAGGAACAAATTTCACGCACGTTATTCTGTTTAATACGAAATCTGTTTAATTTTGAACCGTAATATTGGTACCAAGAACCCTAATATCTAGCAAACTTGCAGCAACCTTAATAAGGGGCAAAATTGCCCCCTGCTTCATTTCATTTGAACAACAGTATCATCTATAGTTCAAGGTGATTCATTTTCAATGATGATACGACTTTGTTGAACAATATATTTTGATTTGCTTCAAAATTTAAACCATTATAATTACATATTTATATGTACTATATCACAAGTCAACAAGAATAACATCCATAAAGAAGTTTAAAGCAAGCTAAATTCATTCAAATTTCTCCTTAAAACAAACAAAATCCCTTTTTCACAAACATATTTAACGATTCATAACCATTCCAAGAATTCTCATCAATTTCGCCTTCAACAATCACAGAAAGTGTCTCCAAAATGGCATTCATAGATATTTTGAGATTTTACCCCAGGAACAAATTTCACGCACGTTATTCTGTTTAATACGAAATCTGTTTAATTTTGAACCGTAATATTGGTACCAAGAACCCTAATATCTAGCAAACTTGCAGCAACCTTAATAAGGGGCAAAATTGCCCCCTGCTTCATTTCATTTGAACAACAGTATCATCTATAGTTCAAGGTGATTCATTTTCAATGATGATACGACTTTGTTGAACAATATATTTTGATTTGCTTCAAAATTTAAACCATTATAATTACATATTTATATGTACTATATCACAAGTCAACAAGAATAACATCCATAAAGAAGTTTAAAGCAAGCTAAATTCATTCAAATTTCTCCTTAAAACAAACAAAATCCCTTTTTCACAAACATATTTAACGATTCATAACCATTCCAAGAATTCTCATCAATTTCGCCTTCAACAATCACAGAAAGTGTCTCCAAAATGGCATTCATAGATATTTTGAGATTTTACCCCAGGAACAAATTTCACGCACGTTATTCTGTTTAATACGAAATCTGTTTAATTTTGAACCGTAATATTGGTACCAAGAACCCTAATATCTAGCAAACTTGCAGCAACCTTAATAAGGGGCAAAATTGCCCCCTGCTTCATTTCATTTGAACAACAGTATCATCTATAGTTCAAGGTGATTCATTTTCAATGATGATACGACTTTGTTGAACAATATATTTTGATTTGCTTCAAAATTTAAACCATTATAATTACATATTTATATGTACTATATCANGTGGAAAATTATTTCAATCTTTAGCTTTCCTTCGAACAGGAACAGTGTGTAAAAAATTGAGGATCCTTATTATACTTCTGATTGAATGATCGGATCTTTAAGTTCTAAAACTCTCAACTGCTAACTTTTATTTTAAATTCATGAATAATATTTGTTAAAATATTAGAAAAATCAGTAAGTAAAGATGTCTGTTTTAATGAATATGTGAAGGAATAAACAAACTAATAAATGAATTATTGAATTATGAAGCTATTATGTGGAAAAATTATTTCAATATTTAGCCTTCCTTCTAACAGGAACAGTGCACAAAAAATGGAGCACTCTGAATATACTTCTGATTGAATGATCGGATCTTCACGTTCTAAGACTCTATTTTATAAGTTCGAGGAGTTGACTTCAAAATATGCTAATTAATTAGTGCAGACGATATTTTACGTTATGAAATTGGACACAAAAAAAATCTCTTTCTCTGATATTTTTTTCTCGATGGATTCTGATTTCTAATTCCTAAGACATTGAGCGTGGCCACAATTTTGGATTTAAGGTTTAAATAGTCAGTGCAGGAGAGCGGTCCAAGACCCCTTAATGTTAATTTCACTTTCTGCGTATTTCTCCCGTAACTCAAGAATTTTTTTATCGAATGGAAAAAAATTTACACAAATTCATAAAATTTGTTTGTCGAAAGAGAATTCCATCAAAAAATAACTTTTAGTAATTTTTATTATTTTTGATTATTATATTTAGTAATAGTCGAAAAAATTTTAAAATGTAAGGAATATATTTTTTTACGTTATTTTGAAAGAGTACTTTTGCGTGGCGAAATATAAAATTTGGATGGGATAGTTTGTATTGTGCTGAAGAAATTGAATTTTGTATACTTATCGCAAAGAAGTTTAATTTTTTTTTTCAGTACAAACCTCTCAGAGGAACGTGAAAGGTTGCAATAAAATTTTCTAATATTTACTGAAATTATTCCAAAATAAAATAAACAATTGGGCTTCTGGCATTACAAAATTTAAGTTGAAACGATTAAATTGGAGTGAAAAATTTATCTGATATTTAGATATAGCAAGGAAAAAATTATTCTCATAAATATTTGATAGAAGAGTTGATATAAGGGTAGATATTTTTGGAATCTTGAATTTCGAGCTATATTGGACGATAAAAAATATCATCAGACGAGTTTTGAAAGAAGATGATAGGAACGCATGAGAATTGTTAAATATTGGGTTTTGCGTAGCATTGTAACTTTTAAGTGCAAACTGTTATATTGAATCCATTGATATTTAGATATAGCAAGGAAAAAAATTGTTTTTATAAATATTTGATAGAAAAGTTGATATCAAAGTTGATTTGTTCGGAAACTTGAATTCTGATTTATATCGGGTTATAAATTTTATCTTCAGACGATTATTGAAAGACGATGAACGATTTGAAGGATGATTTTGCAAATAATTAAGATCATTTAACATTACTTCTCACTCATATTGTTCATTTTCTTTTAGTATATGACGATAATAAGATGATTTTTTGAATTGTAGTTCAATTTGTTGCATTGAAAGTTGCATATGTTTGTTTTAGGAATATTACTTAAATTAAAATTTTTGAATTAATGGGAATAAATTTAATTGAATCTTTTTAATTGTTGCGATTTTTTACAATGTTGGAGAAATATAATAAACACTTTTTTTTGTAATTTTGCATAATTTTGTAGAATTGCGACTAACCTTTCTATTTCAAATTTTTGTTTCATAATTTTTTTTAATATTATTTTTCATTTGTTTAAAATTAAGGATGTATTCTAATATATTGGCAATTTTGTTTTAAATTGGAGGTATTGGGACACAAAGCGTTAATATATCGAAAAAAAGTGTGCTATAAACTAAGTTTGGTGTACAGTGGAAAAAAGGAAAATAAAAGAAAACAAGATTATAGGAGCACCTAAGGGGTAGTGGGACCTACATTAAACTGCACTGGCTTATCCTTTTGAATTAAATGAAATGGTTGGAATAGGGTTTCTGAGCTACACTTTAACTATTAAAAGTCTACTAAACTAAAAGTCAACTTCAAAATTGGTTTTTCGCGCTACATTATTCCATCAAAGAACTTCATCATATGTCTATGTTTTAGAAGGAAATAAAAAAATGGAAGCTGTCAAGATTTTGAAAGAATGTAATGGAACATGATCCTCACGGGGCACACCGAATAAAAAAAAAGTGGCGACTCAGAATTGACACCTTCAAGTAGCCTCCGTCTCCGGAGAGGCAGGGAATACAAAAGATATCTGAAGATGAACCGTAAGATTCCCAAACAGGATTCAAGAATCCAAGAAAGAAAAAAATAAAGCGAAAAAGTGCAGAAATAAAGAAAAGATATTGGAAAAGTTTTAAGCGACATTATCGTTTTGAAGAGTGAAAAAGGTTATTCCATAATGCTTCGAATTTTTTTTTCCAAGAACTTTTTTACGAGATTGATATGTATCTTGGAAGAAAGGGTATTCGAAAAAATCTTTTGAGAACTTATAAAGGCAAACATCATAGCTATTTGTCAAAGAATGTATTGAAACAAAATTTCTATTTGATATGTTCAATTGATAGACCAGTTCAGCAGTTAGAGGATTTTAAAAATATTTGATTTTCAAAGCGGAAAAATAAAATTTAAATCCAATGACAAGGTAAAAATATTAAAAAAATGAATCATATAAGATAAATCACTGAAAATATTTGAAATTAAATGCTCAAAAAATTTTATTCTTTCATGCATTTCTTTAAGTTTACAACTTCATGGAAATGAATTATTTTGTATAATAATCTCAATTTCTTTCCTATTCAAGGTGTTAACAATCGATACTACTATCTATTTAGATATCGATATTGATTACAAAACCATTGAAAACTACTTATCCAAACATTGTATAAGTATGTAATAGTTTGACTTTGACAACAATATTTATACAGATATTAAAAAAATATACCCCATTCAGATGATCCCTCATTTACACATTAAAAAAATTCTCATAGAATCATTGGCCAGCATCCTTAATTTGGATATTATTTTATATTTTATAACCGTCGTTGAACAGCTGATCCAATCTTATGGGTTTGCGACTACTAATGTTCAACTCCGTAGCCTTGTAATTTTGAACCCAATTCAGAAGACCAGGGAACTTCTGGATCTAGTATTAGGAGAAATTAGGAGAAATTAGCCTTCGTGGAGGACTTTTTGATGGAGCTAACCTGAATTTGCGTTACATGGAGAAGAAGACCACGAGAACCTCCCATGGTTAGCCTGACGACAAGGGGACTCCAACCCATGATCCGTCTACCACTGAGGATATTTCACGTCAGCACTGTGATCGGTGCAAGCCGGATGTGGAATTCGTATCGACTGGGATTCGAACCCGGTTCGACTCACTGGAAGGCCATCACGGCTCTAATTTGGGTATTATTTTATTTTAAAACCGTCGTTGAACAGCCGACCCAATTTCATGGGTTTACGACTACTTACGTTCATCTCCGTAGCCTTGTAATTTTGAACCAATCCAGAAGACAAGGAAACTCCTGGATCAGTACCCCCAGAGGTATTGATTTGTTGTGGGAACATGGAGGACTTTGAGACTCGACAGATTTAACGTGCATCAGTCACCATTTACTGCACGGGGAGACTTCGGCCGGCGAGGATCGAACCCACGACCTCTTGGATATGGGCCCAGTGCCCTACCGACCAGGCTATCCCGGCCCTTAATTTGGGTATTAGCAAAAAATTTCATACATGCATTAAATAATATCTCTCCTTTAGACAAATGTAAATACCACTCATTCACACAATAGACAATTTCTCGCCGAAGCATTGGCCAGCATCATTCATTCAGTCTTTGAAAACAGCATTCCATATATACATTAATAATTGTCTCACATTCTGATGTAAACAAATATTAAAAATTTACACATTAAAGCCGTGGTGGCTCAAGAGAAAGAGTGTTCGCCTACCAATGTGACGAATCTGGTTGGAATCCCAGCAATGGCTGGTCGATGCAAATTCCGCGCTCAGCTCACACTGACCGCAGTGCAAATGCAAAATATCCCCAGTGGTAAGGCGGATCATGGATTTGACTCTACTTGTCGTAAGGCTAACCGTGGGAGATTTTCGTAGTTTTCCTCTCCATGTAACGCAAATGCGGTTAGTTTCATCAAGAAAGTCCTCCACTAAAGCGAATTTCTCCCAATACTTGATACAAGAGTAGGGGAGAGTGGGGTCAATTGTAACAGTTTTTACTTAACTATTTTTAACTAACAAAAAATCCAATATATTATTAGTATTAATTGACAGACGAGTAAAGTAGACTATCCTCTACTAGAAAAAAAATAAATACCTTATTTTAAATGTTATTACATTAGTTATTAACAATTTTTGACAGTCGTGCACTTGTTACAATTGTCCCCAATTACGGGGTCAATTGTAACAGTTCATAAATTCAACTAAAACATAGTTAATTATACATATTATCATAGTTGTGATATATTTTTTTATTGATCAAAATAGTAGTTATATTTTAGGAGTAAAAATAACAATGAGCAGATACTTAAAGGGTTAAACTTTTGACTTTTAGGGGTTAAAAATTTTAATTTATGCTGTGAAAGGTGACAAATAAAATAATGCACACGCAGCATAATATAAATGATATAGGAAACTATTGGTGGTTCTTAAGGAGTTGAGTAATGGTTTGTAAACATAAGATTATTTATTTTCAGCTGTTACAATCGTCCCTTTACTTATTGTTACAAATGTCCCCAAGACGCCATTTCAGCTTCATTTGTTAAAAAAAATGCTAGTTAATTAACTAAACTAAGTTTTTTTATTGAAATGTTAATTAAGGTGTCCACTTACATATTCGGTTAATAACTTTTATTTGTTTAAACAAAATTACTTTGTTTCTATATAATATTCTAATACCAAAAAAAGTACTTACGTAGCGTGAAAATATCTTTTGTGATGTAACTCTTTCAAAAGTACATAGGGGTGTACATGTAGATTTATTAAATACACCTTGTGCGCCACCTAGAAACCAAATCTAGAAATCGACACTCGAAATTTTTGCTCTGTTACAATCGTAACCTGTTACAATTGACCCCACTCTCCCCTCCCCTTGTCTTCTAGATTGTGTTCTAAAATTACAAGTATACGGAGTTAAACATTGATAGTTAACTCAGAATTGAGTCAGCTGATAGATAGCCTGTTTTTTCTTATTTTTTGTTTCTAATATTATTTTCTGTCTTTTTTTTTTTTTTTTTTTTTTTTTTTTTTTTTTTTTTTNTTTTTTTTTTTTTTTTTTTTGCATGATATATTTTTTACTTAATGTGTCCTAATTTGTTTCCCTTTTTCGAGTGCTCCTCACAATATTGTATTGATCTATTTTGAATTGGCTATATTGATACAATATTAGAAAGCAATCCTTTTTTCGGATATAATCATGTGAGTTGATGAAGAGATAGTATATTCGCCTTTTTTTGTTTTCCAGCTTTTTAATATATATTTTTAAATTTTTTTAAAATATTTTATTTTAATAATTTTTCTTCTTCTCTTTTCATTAACAAAAATTAACCAAAACAATCATCAAAACAAAAATTAACCAAACTCTGTGGAAAATTAAGATTTACGTGTGCCATTCCCATAGCATTCCCATACGTGCTTGTATTTTAAGTAACGACCTAATGCATTTTAGAGGTTAAAAAAAGGTTATTTATTCATTGGCTTACATTATGAATCTAAATAAATGAAATAATTTATACTCGAATACATTTGTGTTCGAATTTTTTTACGGGCATGTTTTGTTTCGTAAAGCTATCCCAATGTCCAGAAAATGACATCATAATGGAATTTCTCCATTACTTTTATTAAACCTGTAATAAACCCTTACATTCCGAACAGAAATGAAAAAAAAAATATAACAAAAACTGATGTAACAGAGATACTTCTAAAAGAAAATAAACAAAAATTGCTGGACAATAGTAAGAAAAAGCTCTGATGAAGCAACAAAAGGAGAACATTCATTCTTTACGCATTACTAGTATGAAAAAGGGGAAAAATGGCAAAAAAAATCTTCTTTCTTTTCCTGGTACTGGGAAATTCGTATTAGTCTATGTAGTAAGACTTCAAAAGGACCATCCCAATCATGTTGATACGCGGTTTTCTTCAGGTAATTGCGAAATGCTGACGTGAAGGCCTCAGACTTCGTGAGTAATTTTTCACGTTCTTCTAACATAAATCTTCTTTTCCAATACGGGAATTAGTTTTTCAGATCAGGATTTCTGTCTTTCTTTTGTCGGGGAGGGGAAAGAATGGAAGATAGCCAAGTGAAATCTCTATTCGGAACACACGGAGATTTAAATATATTATCTATAAGAATATCGAGTTCTGGCTCGTCTTCTATTTATTTTAACCTAAAATTAGGGATTTTTTTTAAATGTTCCAGAACTTTGTGTGCGTTTTTTTATTTAAATAGTTTTATGCTAATAATTGTTACATACAGCCTTTTTTGTTACTTGTCTTTTTTCTTCGATTTCTTTTAAAATTAAATTTCGGAATAATCTAAATTAATGAACAGATTAAAATTCTCATAAGATAAGTTAAATAGAATAATCTAGTTCCAACTGGAGCTTATTTATAAGATAATTTCTTATCATTTTTCGTACTTTTAATTATAATATAATTTTTTTAAAATCTTTTTTTTAAATGTCTGATTGACGCATTAAGGCTTTATCTAAAAATTGGTGGAGCGCTGATATGACATAGGCATCGAAAAATTGTTAAGCGTTCATCAACTAATGGGGTGATTATGTGAGAAAATAAACAAAGAGTTTAACCTTTGCTGTGTCAAATGCTTACTGAAAGAAAAAAAAATGCTCTTTGCAAACTTCCGACGTTATTTGTTATTCTTATTGCAGCTCATGCTTACTTATGAACTTCATGTTCACTTTTTAGGCTTACTTATGGGCTCATGCATTAAGCCTAACAAGCTTCCTGTAAGTGACATTAATTCTTAAAGTTTTGCAATTTTTCAATTTGTCTATGGCATACATATTATAAAATAGGATTTATTATTTCAAAAAAAGAAAAAAAGACCATCGCAGTTATTTGTTTCTTTTCATTATCTTTCTATTGAAATTCATGTCTGATAACATATAACAAAGCAATAATAGTGTATAACAAAGCAATATTTTACTTTAATAAGTTTCTTTAATCTAAACTTTTCGAAGAAAATAACTTACTGTTTACTTCCGAACAAGTAAAACAGTGTAAGCTATTTCCATAGCTGAAGATTTCGGTTTTAAAAGACAGGAAACTTTAAATTAGCAAAATTGTGGAACTATAGGGGATTAAGTGTATAGGCTGTAAGCAGAAGGCCACGGAATTCTTACGTGGCTCATTGAAAAATTCAGAATTAATTCTGGATGTAGTAAACCTGAGAAAATGTGTCTTTTTTAAGCCTTTTATTGAAAATTCTATAAGAAACTTTCTAGTTGTTAGTTTCCAAGAGAAAAAGAAAAGGCTTACTAGAGTAATGAGTTTTACATCCGAAAACTAACCAATTCGGTATTCAAAGCTAAATATTTAAAGTCTATTATATAATGGTTTTATAACACTTGAAAGTTGTAAGACAGCTGTCCCAATATAAAACTTATTTCAAAAAAACTTTTTATTTCACTGATGTTGGCTGTTTGTGGAATATTTTATTAATCGAAAATTATATACTATTTAATCTTTTACTAATGTGACAACGTACTGAAATGTGTTCTATGTAGAACTGTTCTTTATATTAAATTGCTGCTGGTGATTGGTGCTTCCTATTAACTTGGCTGCTCTTCCTATTAAGAGTGGTACTGGTTATCCAAGAGAGCACTTCTGTTTTCAATTTATTTTGTTAAACTCTGTCTAATACAAATAGTATTTCGATAATTTAATCGAGTAAAATAAAGAATTACAAAGTTTTTAATCCAGTTTTGAAACAGATTGCAGTTTTTTTTCCTATTGAAATTTAATTTTTTCTATTATTTTTGAATTATTTACATTTTTATATGAAAATCAGCAGGTGCGTATTAAAACTAGTTTAATCGGAAACAATTGTTTTAAAATTAACTGAAAAACTGTAATATGTTAGGGGAATGGCTATTTTAAATTCAAACCAGAGTTTTGGTTATCTCAAAAAACAACTAACAAAAACATTCTGAGAAACTGTGCATAGTTAACAATTGTTTTAGAATAATACAAAATAAAAATAAAAACAACCTGTAAATATGCCTAAATGATATTGTATCAATGTATTATTGCCGAGGGTTTTAAAAGAAACCTAATTTATTCGTTCGCAAAAATATGAAGATATTTTAATAAAATAAAAATATAATAAAAATATAATTAAATAAAAATATAATAAAACAAAAATATGAATTAACTCGCCCGTTTCACCTACATTATGAGGAAGTTTATAAGAGATGGGCACTATATGATCTCGTTAAGTCAAGAAGTATTTACGATTTTTTAATTGATTTACTTTCTCTTACTGCTTTCTTTTTGGTAGAATTAGACTTTTTTCTTTTAAACAAACACAACAAGACAATTTTCAAAGGGTCTGGGTTCGAATCCCGGATTGAAAGGTTCTGGGTTTTGATTAACTGTGAAATCCCCGGGGATCCCGGGGCTTTTCCAGCTAATGAAGGCTACTAAAAATGATTTTTTAATCGCTTGACACGATTTTCATTAAATTTTCTTCAAGAATAAAATATTTTTAAAAATAAAAGCAACCTTTGCTGGAAGATTGGATACTTTAAATGAAAACTAAAGGGAAAAACAAGCACGTTTACTCTAATTAAAATGCAGGTTAAAAAGTAGTTTCCGTTTCAAAACTCAATTGGGCTAGATTTAAGATCAAATATTTCATTTACTTAATTTTTTTGTTATTTATTTATTTTTGTTTGTTTTATTTTTTTGTTAAAATGAGTGTTTTGTTGATTTGTCAAACACTACGAATTTTTGTTAACTTTACTGGAATTATTTTTTAAGATAAAATGAAAACTAAAGGTATTTTTTTTATAGTGCAGTATCTATTTTCCCTAATCCTACTAATTGTTTTCTTTCTTAGAAGTAAAATCGTTTAATTCCTTTCCTATCCTTATGCCTGTTGTTGATATACATGCTGTTTACTCTTTCTGTTTGATTGTCGAGAGTATTTTTTCTCTTCGTGCAATGTTTCAGCCAATTTCGTCGTGGCACTTTCACACTCTTCTGTTCTATGTGATGAAAAAAAAGAATTTTTAATTGAGTTAAAATCTCCAGATTTTCTGCGCAGCCAATCTGTAAGGATGAAATAGCAGGAAATGCGAACAATCTTTGTTTCTTCGAACAGCAATTGTTTTTATGAATTTATAAAGACGTATTGATAAAACAATTATTAAAACATTAGAATGTAAGCTTAATGTCAACTCCAGTACTTTTTCGTTTATTGAAATTAGATATTTGGATATTTACCTTGAACTTCCGTTTAGTTGCGATTTATCTTATATAGTTTACTATTTTGCTGAAATTGAGAAACGCAGTGATTTTTTAAAAAAATTTGCTTGTAAGAAAGGGAAATTATTCAATAGTTTATGAAAATGTCAGATATACTTTATTTAAACATTTTTGATGCTGTTATAAACAATTTGAATAAAAAGGGAGAATTAGAAATTAACAAACGTACAAAATCATGCCATAAAAATTATTAAATTTGAGTTTTTTTTAATAAGTTTATTTTCGCAAATGCCATTAAAAATAAATTTTAACATTGTATACAATTCTATGTATTTTTATGTAATTTCATGTCATTTTTCTATGCTATTTAATTTTTAACATGCATTGCATTCATACTGCAATGTCTTGGTGGGTTATGTGATGAACTATCATTATAAAGGACTTAGGTTTGATTGGGTCTGATTTGATTGTTTGTGTTAAAGACTGTACATGCGCAGTGCTGAATAAATTGTTACCATTATATCGATGGTTACAAAATAATAGATCCTTAGCTTCCATGCCCCGAAATCCAAGCACAATTCTTAATGCAACTGAAGTAAATATGTTACAGAAGATATCAATTTGTTGCGAGAAAGAAAATAACTTCGATTTATTGCTTTAAAATGACTTAAAGTGACTTTTAAAATGACTATTTACTAGCTCAGATTAGTAATCTTTTAATAATTAATAGTCTTTTAATGCAAGTCTAATAAAGTAGAGCGATTTTATTCTTCCAAGTTGAATGAAATATTGATTTTAAGTTGTTTCATTTAAAATTTTCTGCTTTTTTTTTCGTTTTGTAAGAATGAAAGAGTATGGATTTAATTGATACACGGTAGAAAATTCTGTGGCGTAATACCTATCCGAATTTGGTGGAGAAAAAATTCAAAAATTGTGTGAATGATTACAAGCTGACACCGAATTGAGCGTTCATACACACTGAGATTATTAAATCTTAATTTCTATACTTGATACAGCTTACACTAATTTGCAGCTCGATGTCAAAAAAGGTCGTGTTTTTCAGAACTCCGTAAAATTGGCAAATAATTATTATATCTTTAAGCTATTTAACTAAATTCTTGCTTGAAATGATAGTATGGCATGTCTTAAATGGTAGGACAAGCAGGCGGTTTGCTTACATAAAGTATAGTCTGTCTAAGCTAAGAACTCCTCCCGCCAAAAAGTCTGAGGTCGTCTGGTGCTATGGAAATTTAGGGTTAAAATTTAGGGTTACTAAATAACAGACGTGGCGGCTGCTACTTTACACCAATTAGTGTGAAAGGACAAAATAGGTGAATAGGTATAAAATTTAGGGTTACTGAATAACAGACAAAACGGCTGCTACTTTACAGTAATTAGTGTAAAAGAACAAAATAGGTGAAAAGGTATAATATTTAGGTTTAAAATTAGTTATAATATTTAGGGTTACTGAATAACAGACATGGTGGCTGCAACTTAACACCAATTAGTGTAAAAGGACGAAATAGGAGAAAAGGTATAAAATTCAGGTTTAAAATTAGTTATAAAATTTAGGGTTACTGAATAACAGACATGGCGGCTGCTACTTTGCACCAATATGTGTAAAAGGACAAAATAGGTGAAAAGGTATAAAATTCAGGTTTAAAATTAGTTAAGAATTAGTTAAAATTAGTTAAGATGCAAGAATAATTTAAGATTACTGAATAACAAACATATTGAATATTTGATTCTGCAGATGAATTGTGCATTAAAAGCAAATACAAATTCTCACCAGCTCATTCGAGCTACAAACAAACAAACAGATTGTAAAAAGAAAACTTCTGGGGATATTTTACCTATCGTTTCTTGTATTTTTTATATTCAAAGTTCTCCAATATTTGTATTTTTAGAAGTGAAAATAATTCTCGTATAGTGTGAAAGTGCGAGAGTTTGGCTTAAGATTATTCAGTTTTAAGTGCTTAGACTCAAAATTACATCCTTTAAATCATATATGAACGCTGAATTTAGTATTAATCGGAATCTAATTTTTCACAAATTTTTTTTGGGTTGTCCAACATCATATCAGAGAGATATTACACAGCAGTTTTAAAGTGCGTGATTCCTAAAGATTATATTTATTTTAGTCGAAAAAGATGTGTATAACCCTTTAATATTTTTTTAAAAAATATCTAGAAAACATTCATGTTCAGATTTCTCACGAAATATGACAATTCACTGTCCCTTGCTCCAAGATCTAATACTATAATACGAAAAGAACTTTAAAAAAAAATTATAAATAGCATTGCTGTTAACATTTTAAAATGACTTTGCACTATCATTGACTGTTTTGTATAATTAAAATATTTAATTGAACTTCAAAATTTCATGTTTCTGTCATATCACAAACAATGTTTCCAATAATAACTAACTTCAAAACTTCCCATAAATTTTTCAATGTCTAATTTTTTTTACCTCAACCAGTGTAAGCATTTCTAGAATATACGCAGAGGGTATTATTTACAAAAACTTTGTTTAAAATATTTTTTTCTGTCAATAATTTGTTTGTCCCAAGAAAATCTGTCATTTTCTTGACTACTTTTATTTAGTGGTTTATAACCAATATAGATAGAGCCAGCAATCAATATCTTATGTCAATGGATTTATTAGATACCCTCCTATATGAACATGTCTTGTTGCATGAATAAAGAACCAATTTTCTGGTTCAAAATGTATTTAAAAAATTTTTCAAGGTGAGTAGGTTTTTGGGTTGTCATTTTCCTGGCTTCTGGAAATCATAAATTACATAAATTACATAGATTTATCTGAGTTATTTTAAGAAATCCTGTTGTTTTCGGCAGAATATAAACGTCTTAAGCCAAAATATTAAATTAAAGTAAAGTTATATGTTATAAAAGGGTGAATTTGTCATTAACCTGGCTGTCATTTTCCTGGCTAATGAATGCCGGGACATTGAAGTGTTACCAGAAATTTTTTTTTAACTTCTAATACTGTAAGGAGAGAAAGCAAATATTTTACCTAATACCAAGTTTAAGTATGATTGTAATATGTTTGGATGTAATCAAAGTTATTTATTTATTTAATGATTGATTATTATATATATATATATATATATATATATAAGTTCAAAATGAAGAATAAAACAAAGAAAAATTAAAGACATATGAAAAAAAGGGGGTGGGAAATAATAAATAAAAAATAACAAACAACAGTTTATTAAAAAAAAAATGTTAATTAAAAAACCGGAAAAAAAGCCGGAAAAAAAAGATATAATCTTTTCTTCAGCCCACACGATTATATCCGCAAAACAGAGNATTGCAATATCTTGATCTATCATGTTATTCCTAACAATACAATTCCTTACAATGCAAATTATATATATATATATATATACACAATTTGATTCTGTACATGTCAGCAACAAATTTTTTTTTGTTCCTTCTACAGTGGATAAAAATAATTAATTTAAACAATTTATGGTCCATCTAACATAAAGTCTTAAGCTGAGTTAGTTACTTTTAACTTAAAATGACTGATTTGGTGAACTTCAATTTTATTTTTTTTTCTTCAGCAAATGTCAATAAACTACACTGCTGTCTGTCAGATATTAATAAGTGTAACTAAAGAAAAATTTTAAATTATTTTGAAGACTTTAAATTTGAAGAAATTTTTTGGTCCCAATTGTCATGTTTAAAAAGAATCACCCATATATATATTGGTAATAACACTTGTTTCTGTGCACTTATCTTGCAATTTGCTTCTTAGGTCAGTCTTCTGTCTGCAGGGTGTAAAAAAGTGTTACGAGAATTCAAAAGGTATTTGGAAAATATATATCTGATATTATGTTTTATTATTCTAAACTTAACTAAATTACTCTTTTATGAAACTCTCATAACACTTATCTTGACTTATGTTTCTGAAACCTGGTCATTGGCTTCGAAAGACGAGGTGATTGTGATTTTTGAAAGAAGGGTACTACGAAGTATTTGTGGTGGAACTCAGGTAAACAGCTCACGGAGAAGAGCTTATTCAGAAAAATGTAAAATCGTAAGGAATCAAAAAAATCGTAATAAAATATATAAAATCGTAATAAAATCTTAAATAATAAAATCGTAAGGAATAATCGAAAAAAAAAATCTTATAAAAAAATAAAATCTTAAAAAAAATCGTAAATAATCGTAAGGAAGCCTGATGTTCTCAAGTACATAAAAATACAAAGACTAAAATTGGCTGGGCATTTAATCAGAATGCAGGAAGACAGAAATTGCAAGAAAATATTTTTTATCAAAACTATGGGAACCAGGAGAAGAGGAAGACCACGCCTTAGGTGGATCGACAAGAGTTGAAAGGGCATCAACACTTTGAAAATCAAGAACTGGAGGACAGTCGCCAAACAGTTGGACAGAGGGACAGTTGGAGGAAATTCCTAGAGAAAGCCTGGGCTGTCGCGGCAGTGAAGAGGATTTTTATGATATTCCTGATAAGATTTTTCTCCTATGTTTTTTTTCTATGATGATATTAGATTTCATAAATGGTATTGGTAATAAAAATAATCAACTTAATCATCGTATTAAATTGTATAAACTGTTACGATGTTATATATATATGAAATTATCACAATATCAATGTTCATAAATGAAAACGATATTTGATCCCATAAAATTCCACAAGGCTATTTCTGTTGAATTAGTTTGATATTAGATAACACGATATTGCAACTTATGAAGTTATACATTGCTATTACACTTCATGAACTAAAAAGATATTAAATTTCATTAAACTTCATGATGAAGCTCGTAACATGACAGTAGATTTCATCTCATATCGCGGTCATTAGATTGCTGAAGTAATATGGTATTAGGTGACATGAACTATCATTATCGCAATATCAATGTTCATTAATGAAAACGATATTTGATCTCATAAAATTCCACAAGGCTATTTCTGTTGAATTAGTTTGATATTAGATAACACGATATTGCAACTCATGAAGTTCTACATTGCTATTATACTTCATGAGCTAAAAAGATACGTTAGATTTCATTAAACTTCATGATAAAGTTCATAACATGACCTTAGATTTCATCTCATGTCATGGCAATTAGATTGCTGAAGTATTAGGGTATTAGGGGACATGAACTATCATTACATCATATTTCAGGATTAATCACGATAATAACTTACCAATTTCTTGAACTAAAATGAAATTAGATTTCGTAAAGTATCACGATATTAAATTTACTGTTAAAATATGATTTTCTAATTCACGAATTAGTACGATGTGAAATTTCATGAACCTTTATAACCTACTACCGTTTCATATAACATGATAGATCAAGATATTGCAATATCTTGATCTATCATGTTATTCCTAACAATACAATTCCTTACAATGCAAATTGCCATGAACTTTCGCGATATTAATTTAGAAACTATTACGATATTATAATTCTCCAATTATTACGTTTCTTGAAATAAAACAATGCTAGATTTCATAAAATCTAGCATTATATTAAATATAGTGATGCAATATGAGGTTAGAATTCGAGAATTATTACGATTTGAAATTTCATGAGCAATCACCTACATAAACTACCCAGCCATATTAGATTTTATGATTACTCACGATATTAGATTTCTAGAATTAAAATACATATCTATACAAATATAAAATTTTGTGGTTAATTAAATTTTGTTTTCTCTTCTAGCGAAATCTAAATTTCGTAAAAATTAATTTCAATAAATATTAAATATTCTGCATTGACTTTTATGATCTTAAATATTTATTGATGCTGCTAGTTCTCAGAGTTCAAAGTGTTTAAAAGGTTTACAAATGGCTTAACCTTAATTTGCATTCTCTTAGCTATACAATATGAACGTCATAAAGTTTAATCTTATCGATCAAGCATTTCTTTAGATATCACTTATACCGCATTAATTTAACAGTTTTCAAGGATAAATCCTTCGGCAATGATTAAAATTTAATTAATATCTGCTTATGAATAAATTTTAATGAACTTTGTGAATAAT
The DNA here is from genome assembly GCF_043381705.1 of Parasteatoda tepidariorum. Classification (NCBI taxonomy): domain Eukaryota; kingdom Metazoa; phylum Arthropoda; class Arachnida; order Araneae; family Theridiidae; genus Parasteatoda; species Parasteatoda tepidariorum. The sequence goes on from NC_092205.1 coordinate 60,951,549, forward strand.
TTTAGATTAATCAAGTTTCGAAGCATCGTTTTAAAATAAGATTTTCGTTTTGGTTACAGAATATTTAATTTTCAGATCTATCATATTAGAATTTCATCAATACATTAAAGCATTATGTAATGTGAATGATGAAAACTGTACGAAATATTAACTATTGTTAACATATTTTAAGCATTAATTTTTGATTTTGAAGTTGTATTTATTATTAAATTTTAAACAAATAACGATGTTCTTATCCAAACATTTATTAAAGTGGTAAAGTTATTTATTTTTCTCGACATTTCTGAAATATTTACATAATAAAAAAAGTTTATTAAATATCGGTTTATATAGGCTTTAAGTCTACAAATATCTTTGCGGGACATTTTTATAAGCGATATGTTTTCATTTAAGTGGGTATTTGGACGAATCATCGGATGCAATCCGTCTAAGTATTTTTGCCTATTTAAATTTTCTCACACAGCAAATTCTATTAAACGATTTCTAGATTGCAAAATTTTTTAGTGTAACACCAAAAATGGTGGCAAATACTTTGCACTTAAGTGTAGTGTAGTAAATCGCATTACATAACTCTGGATCTAGTGTTTCATTACGCCAATGCACTTTTACAATACGTGGTACAGAGTAACCACCATTTTTCATTACAGTAAACTGATATTTATTATTACCGTAAACAGAGGTCTTTTCGGTATAACGTATGGTCTTTTCGGTATACATTGGTCTTTTCGGTACAACGTATGGTCTTTTCCGTATACATTGGTCTTTTCTGTGTACATTGGTCTTTTCGGTATTACGTATGGTCTTTTCGGTATACGTTGGTCTTTTCGGTATAACGTATGGTCTTTTCGGTATACATTGGTCTTTTCGGTATAACGTATGGTCTTTTCAGTATACATTCGTCTTTACGGAATAACGAATGGTCTTTTCGGTATACATTGGTCTTTTCGGCATAACGTATGGTCTTTTCGGTATAGATTGGTCTTTTCTGTGTACATTGATCTTTTCGATATACATTAGTCTTTTCGGTATAACGTATTTTCTTTTCGGTATACGTTGGTCTTTTCGGTATAACGTATGGTCTTTTCGGTAAACATTGGTCTTTTCAGTATAACGTATGGTCTTTTCAGTATACATTGGTTTTTACGGTATAACGTATGGTCTTTTCGGTATAACGTATGGTCTTTTCGGTATAACGAATAGTCTTTTCTGTATACATTGGTCTTTTCGGTATAACGTATGGTCTTTTCGGTATAACGTATGGTCTTTTCGGTATACATTGGTCTTTACGGTATAACGAATGGTCTTTTCGGTATACATTGGTCTTTTCGGTATAACGTATGGTATGAAGGCGTGAGAGCTATGTGTAAACTTTTTTTTTCATTTTAGATGTTTAGAGCTTTCATTCACTCTTTAATTTTTATACGGTCTATTTAGTGTAAATTTGAATGGAAAAAAATCACTTTTTTTCTATAATTATTTAGGTTATTCAACAACATTTTCGGGGAGATATTTCACAACAGTTTTTTCAGTGAAGTCTTTGTTATTATCTAATTTCAAAGTTATGACCTATCTTCATTTTCTCTCTTTTACATTAATTTGCTTTATTTTAATTACCACTTGCTTACTGTATTTTTATAATTCATCATGCATTATAAGAAATTCTATCTAGAAATTCATGGTTTACGAATATATGCAAGAATATCAAATTTCTAATTGATAATACATAAGTTAAATTCGATTGCTTGTCGAAACTATTATTTCATGCTATGTACTAAAATTATTGAGCTTGCGTAGTTGTGTCTGATATCTCAATACTCTCACGGAGTCAAATAATTCTTTCACAAAATTAAAGAAAAATGAGATATTATTTAGTTAGTAATCAAAAAATTCCATAGCTGTACATAAATAAACAATATACTGGCAATGATCTTTAATCATTATCAATCACTGATGAATGAAGGTCTACTCCAATATTTTTCAAAAATTTTTTTTAACGGCAGGCACTGAACTTATAGTTCTTCACAATGGAAGATAGAGGTGTTGGAACACGGTTATAAATTTGAAGAATAAAAACATGTTGGTAAGAAACTGCGAAATATATCATATTTCCAAAATTGCACTCTAAACATTCGAAAAAGTAAGCATAGAAAAATTAATTAGTTGGTCTTGATTTTTACACCTTCTGCGAGAACAGTAGAACTAATATTGTAAAACAGGCAAACAATCAATAGAATTTCTCTGTATCTATTCGGGATTCGACTGTTAAGTACACTCTGCAGCTTTATTCACGTCTTGCTTGCCAAATGACAGTTACGTTTGATTGATTGAGCGCCTACAGTCAGAACTGCGCCAGTTGTTTGAGCTGCTGCTTTCTGACGCATGAGCTAATTCAGAAGCTCATTTGAGTACAGCATGTCACGTGATATTTGATTATATTATGGCCCTTACTTAGGTTATATCAACATATTAGAGACTGTCATGTGTCAGGTTCTTGAATTAAAATACTTGAAGTACTTGTACCATTAAGATCATTTGTTTTATTTTTAGTGTTAGGGTAGAATACTTGTTTCTAAAGTTTCAAAATATTATAAGACAAATAGCACGAATGCATGTCCTTATGCAACTCTCAGAAATTAATTTTGTGTATAGAAATTTTAATATTTGTGATGTGCTTCTCTTTTTTTATCAATCCACTTTGTCTCAACGAAACGTGGGATTCAGCAGAAAATAAATTCCCTGAATACTTAGGAAACATTTCTCAACAAAGTATTCTTAATTAAACGGTTCTTTTTTTTTTATTAAAGTTTGCAGATTATAAGTTGTTATTCGATGCCCGGTTTACTCATGCATTCATAATAAAATATTCGAACAGGGAAGCTGTCGCAAATGAGCAAATATGCAATTTCATTAAATGCTATTTTATAACTTTAAAACAAGGTTTTGCAGTCAAGATATTGTTTTGCTTGCTTATAGACTGTAATAAAGATGGTTACTGTATTATATGCAGGATAAATGGACTGCAAAATGAGAGAAAAGAAGCGATGTTGGTAAGGAAAATGGCATTTACGTGTACAGTATTTAAACAATGTTTTATGCTTTATATGCTTCTCTTAAACCAAAACAGATAAAATACTTTTGAACACAGCTTTTAACAAGGCAAAATGCTTATAATTCTGCATGCTGTATATAGACTAATTCAGATTAAAAATGATTTTTTTAACAATCTCACAGTAATCTTGAATTAAAAAGTATACATTTTAAAATGTTACAAGGATGTTTAAAATTATAATGGGATTCACGTTCCTGACATCTTGCTTGTAGGCTACTGCAGATTAAAGAATATCATTATACAATTCTATAATAGTATTACTGAACAATCATTTACCAATCTTAAATTAGAGGAAATAGATGAAAAGAAGTAAAATAAATTGCTGAAAATGCCATTTTAGTGAATAACTTAAGAACCAGGTTATACACTCATACAATAATTTTGCTTGCTTACTGACTAAGCCAATACCTAAGCCAAACAAAGTACATGAAATTGATTACTGTACATCTTACGGGAATAATGAGAAAATAGATGAAAAATAACGAAATTTGAAGATAAAAATACTATTTTTGTTTAAATTAGGTTACTCAAAGCAGGTTTGAAAACCTTATTTTGCTTCAATTAAATCTTTACAGTGCGTTTGCTTGCGAAAATGCGAATTAAAAGAATTACAGCAGCTAATTTACAAATAATTAAATTTTGGGAAACTAGTTCTCTTGTGATCCTTCTCATTGAGTGATGAAATAAATAACGACCCATTACAGTATTTTACACAAATCCTCATTGACAATATTTGAAATGAATAAGGAATTGATCTTGAAAATAGATTAATTTAGAGAGCACAAGTACTATTTCTGATGTAAATAATTTGAATTCTAAGGCTTTCTCTAACTGTACAAATCTATCTAGATTTCTCTTGATAAAAGCATATTCCATTAAGCTACTGGGATTTGTATTAGTTATATAAATACCGGGATATACAAATTGCTTTTCGTATTCAATAGCAATGCATCATGTCAATAATTGCTGAAAATTACATTTAAGTTAACTAACCTTGTGTAACGACATTCGTATTATTTTAATTCCACTCTATGCACAATGCCACTTTGCCTTTAAAATTAGCAATTAGTGCATTTTCGTTTCAACTAAGTTGACTTCACAGTTAACGAATAGACTGCGATTGCATTTGATAGAAAACATCGCTATAATGTTGCAAAGTCGATTAAAACTTTGCAGCCAGTTCGTTCTTTTTATCTCAAAACTTTTCACTGCCACTTAAATCATGCCACAAAAATACCAGTCTGATGAGAGTGAAACTGCTCAGAAAACGAAGACGAAATGCCAATTTACACTATTCGAAATAGCTTTCAGAATTGCGAACATTTTCTTCTTTTAAAACATCTAAATTTCCCGAAACTACAACTCCAGAGACATTTATCATTAGCGGAAGGCAACAATCTCAAACTCACAGAAGTACAGCCTTCACTGATAAGACGAGCAGTGGTAGGTTTGAAACAATACATTTATCAATTAAATTACGAACTTCTAGAAGCACAGCCTCATCGGAGCTTACTGGGACAGTATTTTAAGGGACGGAATGGCAACACGACATTAAAGGCTTAAGTTGTAGTTGCCATTAGGTACCTTTCACTTCCTTGTTCCTCGCGGGGTCTTACAGGTTTACTTTTACTTTCTATTCTTTAATGAAAGCCTCTAAGGTTTCTAATAAAAAGAGAGATCGTTTCTCTTGAAAATGGCGGTGAAATTTTGTAAGTTTCCCCCTCCCCCTCCTAACTTCTTTACCAACATCTTTCATCAGATAAATGAGTTTTCTGGAAAAATTAGTAATGCTTGGGAAAATTCAAAGAAGGTTTAGGCTTGTTTTGATAGAACTTGCATCTAGTTATTAAACCAATTTTACTGGCAGTGCATTAATATTTTCTTTCTCGTTTATTCAGTTTTTTTTTCTTCATCTCGTCGAAGGTTTTGTTGGGAACATTTTCCAATACAACTGAGTTGTGTGCTTAGTTTTCTTCGATGAAATGTAATTAACTCAAATGAATAATCGAACACTTTGCTTATTACGGTGCAATTTAATTCTTTTTCCTTTTATTTATGACATGTTTGGTGTGCACTCAGAAAGTAGCTACTTGTATGTTATGTTCGTAAAGGAACTTTATTTACTACTAGCTGTTTTATTTTTTAATTAAACGTAATTGTTTCGAAATGCTATGGAAAATAATCATAAAATGTTGCCTAAAGTGATATATTTACTCACTAAAACTCGTTAATAAATGCTTTAAATACCATAATAAATTAGTTATTTGATTGTAATTTTTTCACGTTAAGTTTTAGTTTGAAAAACCTAATCATAGGAGAATAAGTGAATCATTCGTTTCTTTATTTTTACGAACCTAAAATAAAATAAATATTAAGAATATTAAGTAAGTGTTCTTTAATAATTTTAAACCTCAAATAAAAATATATTTATATAGCTTAAACATCAAATTATTTACTTTATAGTCATGAAATAAATATTAAATTGCTATATGAAATATTTTATTGAATATAAGAATAGGAAAAATAATCGATATATTGTAGATGTTGAGAATGGATATATTGAAGAATAATCTATTGTTGAATTGAATTATAAATATGTGATGAATAATTTTGAGTTCCAATGAAATAAATAACATTGAAAGGAAAAAATGGAGTGTAAAAAGTAAAGGAATAAAGTTATTAAATCACTAAAGAGATAAGGAGAATAATCATAAAAATAATTTAATTAATTTTTCCTATATCAATAGTTTATAACAAAAGAAAGGAAAACAATTTCACTCAAAAATGATAGCTATAATGAATGAAAAAGAAAAATTTAGAAAATTTTGCATCAGAGTTGGCTAACAGTTTGATTTTTTAACTTTGAAATGAGTTGTTAGAAAAATTAATGCAACTTCGAATTAATTGTGTTGTCAATCTTATGTTAGTTTTCTCTTAATATCTATTTGTATTGACATTAGAACTGGCAACTTAAACATTAAACTATTTCATCACTCAACTTTATGGCCATTTTTTTAAGGCTCCGTCGTTACATGAAATGATCCTTTTTTGCGAATAATATGTTATTTTCATAACTACTGTGAGTAAGTTACAGTAACTCATGACTGTTAGGACAAATTTAGCTTTTCTGAAGCCAGAGCTGTCTTTTTCTATTCTGAAAATAGTGCAAAACATCAGCTGCAAAACATCAAATAGTGCAAAACAGAGGAAAGCCGCAGCTTTATGAAAATGAAAATGATTTGCAGTCTAATTTTCTTAATACTTAAAAACTTACTCCAATGCTGCATTATCTGGACTCATCAATATCTCTGGGCTGTAGAAACTGAGAATGAGGCAATGATTTCAATAATTTTCATCAAATTGGAAAAATGCGGCCAAATTGGCTATTTTCAAAATGTTTTATAAATTTTAAAATATTTAAGTCATTTGTCCGTTCTAGAGACTAGATGAATCTTTACAGAAAGTTGACATATATAGTTGAAAATCATCGCTTTGCTTCAAATGTAAGGCACTTAAATAGTATTTTGTTTTTATTTTCCTTGGCGGACAGAGCTTTGTAATACCTTGTTAATTAACTCCCACGAATTTTGTAGTCTTGAAACTATTATGCTTATCTAAGCATTTGTTTCTCTTTTCTTGGCAACTTTTCGTTCTAGGCAGTGTAATATTATCAATACATTTTTAGACTACTTATTAAATGGGACTCAGCATCTCTTAGATGTTAATAATTGCTTGCTACTTGAATTACATTAAATTATTTTTCTCATTACGAACGAAATTATTCAAATTACATCTACTGCGAGGTTGCATGTAGAAATCCCTCGGTTACGCAAGCTAAAATGCCATAATTCGCTGTTTCTTTGTCTTTATTTCCCAATTTCGGATTCCTATTACTTGTTCTCAATTTCTGCTTTTTCAGCCTTTTGATTACTTTTTAGAGTTTATCCACTAAAATTATGGCTAATATTTCGTTTTTCCTGAATAAAATTGAACTTGATGACTCATGAAATATCATATTCATCGGATTCTGTTTCCAAAATTATCATCAGAAGGACTCAATAAAAGCTATTAAGATAGGTGATTATCGGAATGAGGATAATTAATTAATATAAATGAATTTCTCCATACATCAGTTATTTTTTTTCCAATGGTCTATGAGACATGATAGTCAATAAATAGATAGGTCAAGACATCGAACTTTTTGATGACGTAAATAATTTTGGTGATCTTTTAATAGTTTTAAATATGGGATGTTTCTATCTGTGCATTCTTTGTGAATGATGGTTTGGCTTTATTATACAGTGTGCCCATAAAATCATGATTAACACTATGAATAGACTACAGGAAAAAATTCACCATTACTTTATAGACTTACTGTACATATTTGATTTGTGTTTGGAATAGCATGCAAAACTAAAAAGATCCGTGGTCTAAAGAATATTGATTTAAATAGAAGAAAATCACTACCGACTAAGGAAATGACGATTCAATAATGTTAAAAATTTTTAGCATAATTTCAAAAATTTTGAAACTGAAAAGGGGGAATGTCGAGGATATTAGAGATTTTTCAAACAGCCCTTTGATTCCAAGCACTCTCTCTACGGAAATGGATTGTTCATTTTATTTTGAAAATGTGGGAACTTACGGAAGGATTGTCTGTTTTTTTTCCCGAGACAAAGACAGCGATAAAATTCTCTTTTAAATTTCTTATCTGGTACCAAGATACTTTCAAAAGAATTTCTACTTTCTTCAAGTTTGTCACATTCTGATTTTTTTTAAAATTTTATAATCTATTTTTTAAAAACTAATTTCAACTTCATTTTTTTAATTGTTTGGAATACACTTTTTTGCTTTAGATGGCAGCGAATTTTACAAAATTTAGATTTGAAAAAAAAAAAAAACGTCAATTCAAGGAATCAATGGATGGCTCTCAACCTTAAAAAAGCATCGGTTTAGGGAAATCAGAGCAAGTGTATAACGGGAGATGACTCTTTATCGTCGTCACATCAGCATAGGAAATATCAGGCAAATATTTGCTAAGAAAAAGTATTTTACCTCAAAATATTGTCGGGGATACCAACTGAGTGATAAGCGTTAAATGGCCACATTTTACTGCTGGCTTATAATCTCGGTTAATTCGGTAAAAAACTGTTATTTGAAAAATGTTACAAAAATATACACGTTGTCCGGTAAACACTTGTTTGGTCTCCATCGATGTTTTTTAGATGCAAAGGACTATCGCTTTGTATGTGTGTGCCTAGTATTTCCTACACTGATGTTTTTTCTCTCACTCTTTCTTTCTTTCTTTTTTTTTTTACGAGTTAGATTCACCAACTAGTCCCTGTCTGACATTTTTAATCTATCCCAAGTTTGCAAACATCTAAAGGAAAAAGGAGCTTCGTTAAAAATGAATGAAATAATATGAAATAAAAAAAAAATCCAACTTTCAACGACGAAACGATTTTAAATGATTTTTGTAAATAGAAAAGACATGTTATAGCACCTATTTTGCAACGATAAGAAGTACTTCACTTTCATAAGGATGGAGCTTTGAATTGAGAACGGGCAAGTTGAAAAATTCCCAATACCCACGAATAAAATGTTTTTGCGAACATATCCGGGAGATATATTTTATACATTATAAAATCAAAATTTTTTTGCTTATATTTTATTGAAAAAGCCATTCCTTTTAATGATACTCAAAACAAGGTAAAAATGTATAATGCGTTGAAAAAATGGGCTCCCCTGAATAACTTTTTGACTAATGATCGGATCTTCACAATCGAGGACTCAATCTAAATGGTTCGAAAGGATGACTTTAAATATGCACATTAATTATTTCAGACGATATTTCAAGTTACAAAATCAGACACAAAAATGAACTTTGAATAACCATACCTTTTTTCAACGGATTCGATTTTCTGACCCCCAAAATATAGGGAGCAGTCGCAATCTGAGAAATATGGTCCCAAAACTTTGATCAGGAGAGGATTCCAAAGTTTCGACCCTTTAATGCTGATTTGATTTTTTTTGCGTATTTAGCTCTATCTCGAGAATTTTTTAAGCGAATCGAAAATTTTTTGCTCACAATTATAAAATTCGTTCGTCCAAAAATAAGTCTATGAAAAAAATAATTTTTTTTTAATATTTATTATTTTTCATTATTTTATTCAATAATAATCGGAAAAACATTTTGAAAGTATACAAGTTTTTGCATCATTTAAAAATACGTAAATTTGCATGGCAAAATACAAAATTTGAGCTAAATCGGTCGAATAGTTTTCTTGCATGGAATTATCTTTGGACAAACAAATTTTATAATTGTGTGCAAATATTTTTCAATTCGCTTAAAAAGTTCTTGAGATAGAGCGAAATACACAAAAAATTAAATTGACATTAAAGGGTCCAAATTTTGGCCCTCTCTGCTAACCAAACTATTCGGACCATATTTCCCAGATTGCGGCTGCCCCTATATTTTTGAAGTCAAAAATCTGAATCCGTCAAAAAAAGATATGTTTATTCAGAGAGAGTGCGTTTTTGTGTCTGATTTTGACAAAACAAAATGTCTGACTTAAACTATCGTCGGCACTAATTAGTTGAGGTCACCCCCCTCGAACCATTAAGATTGAGTCTTAGAACTTGAAGAACCAATCATTTGATCAGAAGTTATTCTGGGTGGTCTGTTTTTTTTTATTACCTTGTACAACATATCTCCTAATTTATATTTTATTTTTTTATACTTTATTACTTCATATTTTATTATTTTGTATTTTATTATTTTGCATTTTATTATTTTGTATTTTATTATTTCATATTTTACTATTTTATATTTTATTATTTTATATTTAATCTATTATATATAATTCTCTTACGTGGCTCCCAAATTTTGGCTGTATTTCTTTTCCGCCGGTGGCAACGCTTTGCTTTGTTTTGTTTACGTTTTGAAAACACCAAAGCATTCTGCCTTTTAATGATGTGTTTCTGATCTAATATATATAATTCTCTTACGTGGCTTCCAAATTTTGGCTGAAGTACTTTGTACAGCTAAATAAGATTCTTTTCACAACACTTAAATATTTACTTTATTTTCTTCATATATCTGTCGGCAAAGAATTCTGTTAGGTTAAAAAACATTTAGCTAAAAAAATAACGAATTCTGAAAGAAATAAAAATAAACAACTTAAAAAATAAAAATGCTGTTGCCAGCCATAGAATTTTTTGAAAGTTAACTTAGCAACATAAATCAAAATGACATAGAAGCGCAACTAGATCAAAATTATGATACCTGAGCGCTTGACGTAACAAATCCTTCAATTCTAAAAGTGTTGTATCGCCAAATGCCCAAATTAACAATTGTGTTCTTAAAGAAATTCTATAAAAAGTTTTAAATAAACAACCTACTTCTACAACTGCTTCTTGAAGAACTTGGCTCATTGATTAAAAATATTGTTTTAATTTTACAGTACTAACTTTACTTCTACTTTCATTATTGCTATGACCCTCTTTCATTACATTTTACAACTTCATGCTAAATTTGAGGACTTTAAGTTGTTTTGTGGTTGAATACTGACATTTAGAAATGTGTACATAAAAAAAATAATATTTAGAGGTTAAGAGTTGCCTCAGAAAAATTTGAATTGTTGACATTGAACTTAACAATGGAAACAATCGTTTTTGTGAAAAATTGAATTGTATTGTTGACATCAAAACTAAAAATATTGTGTTTCAACTTAACAATACTACCTTAATTTATACTTTAGAATTGCCTCGGAGAAATTTGAATTGTTAGCAATGACTTAAACAAAAAGTTTTATTTTAACTGACAAATACTATATTATAATTTTAACTTTTTCTATGACTATACTCATTTTCTTACTCTTTTCTTTGTTTTTTATACATTTTATATTTTTGTGATAAAATAAAAAACTTATAGTTGTTCTGCTTCTGAACACTGATGAAAACACAAAATGATGGGCTTCATCAACAATCAAAAATATATACATTTATTTTACAAATTCCATATTATTAAGGTGGCGCCCTTCAGAGAATTAAAAATACAAAATTATCTTCATCAAAGCCGATGCTTTACATCCGGCGTTCAGTGGCAGACTACTATTTCATATTGTTTTACAACACATGGCTTTAGCCCTCTGGTGGGAAAGACTTTAAAACAAAACTTACAACAGTTACTTTTCTCAACAACTGAAATTTAGAATAGTGTGATTAAGAAAAATATGTGAACTGTTTGCAATTTCAAATTAATATTGAAATGTACAGGTTTAGAATTTTCTACAGTGAAAAGTTTTCGGAACTTCAGTATTCAAAAAAGTATACAAAAACTAGACGTTAAGAACGTATCCAATGAGCGAGCAAAGCGAGCATTGGATTGCGAAGCAATCCGAAATGAACTGCGAAAGCAGTTCCGGGGGTTGGCGAGCGCCAGCGAGCAGGGGGCGAAGCCTCCTAGTATCTTATGAAATACGGCTGTGCTTAGATATTATCTAATTTACTTTTTTTTATTGAAAACAAAATTAGAGCAGGTATTGAGCTCGAGATTGTTATTGTTTTCATTTACATTGAAAACCCCATACATAAAAACAGAAATAAAAAAGTGTTAAATAAATTCGAAATTTCGCTTGATTTTAGGGAATCCACACCTTGTTATTATATATTTTATTATTTAATTTTTAAATTGAAGACAAATCTGTGCAACAATTGCTTACCACAATTATTGTCCATCTTATTGAAGCAATCATAAACGGTCAATTGTAACTTAGCCAAGCTATCCAGTCCTTCGTTTAGCTTTTGGAAAGTAGCTAATCGGACACGTTTTGGAAATTAGGATTTTGATGACCGACTAAATTGAGGGCTTTGGGATAATAGGGAGAGGGGAGAATCTGTTCCGGTTAGTTTATTTTGGCAGCCAATTAGGCAACTAACTCTTGATTGGGCCCTCAGGTGCTAGAGTCAAAAGATGGTAACTCTCTATAAGATCTCCTACCAAAGAAATGAGACACCTACAAGAGCTGTAATCAGCTACGCTGCAATAAGCTGTTAATTGTAATGAGCTGAGAAATAAAGTCTCTTTTTCATGTAAATCAAAACTGGTTGACTAATTTTATTTTTAAAAATATAGTTAATCAAATTATAGTAATAAGATTTCGGAAATTTTCGTAATATAACTATAAAAATTTAAACTACAATCTTGCTTGTTAAGATCAAGTCTTAATGTATTTTTCTTTTGGGATTTTAATTTAAAATAGTTAACTTATCTGACAGTCATTTCCAGAAATTTTCTCTGCACGTAGGATTAAAATTTAAATTTCAAAGATAATAATGAATTTTTTAAAATTAAAATATACCCTAAGCTGTTAATATATATAACAAAATAAATTATTACAAGATTGCAACGTATGATGAAGATATATTTTTTTCTATGGAATGAAAGATTTTGATTTAAGTTATATGTTTATAAATATGTAATAATGAAAATAAATACTAAAATAAATTATTTCAAGTATGTATCTATGGGGAAGAAATATCATTTTGCTCGTAGGTGCTTCTATGATGCGATGATGCAAAAATTCTTAATGAGTATCATCGGTTTAATATGAATAATATCTGATTATTTTACAATGATTGCTAAGCATTTGCACTTGCCTCTATCACTTATAAAAGCCTTATTAAAATAGTGACCCCACCTCATCCCTGTTCAATTTGAGATACTGAGTCTTGAAACCTATATGAATGAAGAAACTTCTTCATTTGTCAGTTTTTTCGTGCCCTCAATTTAAATGTAGAAATAAACTGGGCATTTTCTAGTTTTAAAATAATATAGAAATGACTTGCTTTAACATGAAATTGAGGTTAACTTAATTATTCTAATAAACAGACTTAACCATTCTTCAAACTAAGCCATGTTATAACTAGTGAACTTTTGTGCCAATGAAAAAATTATTTTTAAAAATGAATCAAGTCAATTCATGAAATGTATTGTAAAAAATTGAAGAGGAATAAGACATTTTGTAACATTAATCTCTTAATTTTGAGATACTATACAACCATACAAATTTACTCAGAAATTGAGCTTTGTAATAATTATTCTTTAATGTACAGTTTCCCATGGAAACATTTTTTTGAAAAAATAACCTACTATATGGTAATGACATTTCTGGTAAAAAAAACAACAACACAATTCTGCTTATAAAACTTAAATATACAATATTTAAACCATTTATTTTGTAATTTTTCCGCTCATAAGGTATTTAAAATTATAGCTCTTATTAACTGTTAAAAATAAATCATTGAATAATTGAAAATAATTGAAAAACTATAAATAAAAACAAAACGTCTTATGATAATATGACATTATAAATTTTTGTATAGTTAAAAAGGAAGGAATGATTTTATGTTGTACCTCAAACTTAGGGGTTACAGTTTAAAAAGTTCCATTATTAAATACCTCTAATGGGAAAATACTTTACTTCTTTTATTCTTTTTCATGGTACTTAATCTTCTTAAGTATTCCAGAACCTCTTTATTTTTTCATGGCAAATCAGAATTATCCGTAAAGTGAAGTAAATTAAAAATTTCTTTAGTTACTCTACCCAAACACGCTCTTCAAAGCATTGAAAATTAAAATCTCTGAAACTTAGTTACTTTCACGGTCTCTGGATGATTACGTCACGAAAAGACCCGTTCGAATTCTAGAACGATGCCTTGAGTGATTCGAATCTCTTGAGGGCAATTGTGACAAGCGTTCTTCTGATGACTCATTTTAACAATTCCTCGTCCCCAAAAATCTCTTGCCAGTCCAATGGATCACATGATTTCCCCTAGGAGATGGGCTATACGCCCTTTCATCCATTGCACGTCTTCTATCGTATCGTGTTCCTCGACTTGTTCAGACATGTTCGCTATAGGTACATCCAATATTTTTTTTAGTTCTCTTATTCAATCTTTGTTCTTTGGAGAAAGTTATCGATTAATTTGCCTTCTTTTAAGTTTTGGAAAGTTAATGAAAAGTGAATAATAATTTAAATCAAACCGTTTAAATTTGTGATTAAATTTGTCTGATTCGTTCAGACATGTTTGCAATTGGAAAATTTAATATTCAAGCTGTTTTTTTTAATATCTGCTAGTAGAGGAAAGCTATCGAAATTTCGATATTCTGTAAATAATTTAAAAAGACGAAAAAAATTATTAAAATTTTTTGACTCAAACGTATAAGTTCAATTGGCTAACCACATTTAGATTCGTCTGCACTCTTCATATCTTTTAGCCCTTAAATAAATTTTTCGAAGAAACTAAAGCGGTAAAATATTGCTTGATTGAAGAGCTTCATTCGTTTCAAAATGATATATATTTAAAATAACAGTCGTCCTGTTTCAAAGCGCTCAAGAAACAAACGCCCATTTTCAAGACTTGCCAAACGTGAATGAAAATTATGAATCGTTTTATTTATATGAATATTGATTTCTTAGTTAACCACATTAATTCCCTATTACTTCTTCATAGTTGGTGGAAATACAATTAACCCAGATTCGCCTTTTTCAGCCGCAATGGTTTTTCTTGTTCTGTTTTTTCTTCTTTATTTTAATTCTTCCTCGACTATACAGAGGTTTTTTTTAGTTTTATTTCTCATCCTTTTTTGTTGACACTTTTTCGTATTATATTTTATAATTGTTTCTTCTCATTCACGTCTCGTAAGTCTTGAAAATGGGAGCTTATTTTTGAGTGCTTGAAACATGACTGCTATTTCTAATCTATATATATTTGGAACGAAAAATTTTTTTAATCAATTTAAATTTTTTTGTTATGTTTTTGAATGTTTATTCAGTTTTGGAAGTCATTTTTTTCACCCACAGAATCACTAAAAGTAGAACAAAAAAAAGAAACAGGCTAATTATAATTGTTAAATAATTTGTAATCAACTATAATTGTCTACTTGGACAATGTGTTTAAAGTTTCGAAAGGTAATTTTGTATACTCGTATAGAATATTTTTGACTGATTCATAGATTCATAAGGATTGAGAGTTTTGCTTCCCAAATTTTGCAACGATTACAATTTTTTTAAATGCATATCATATTTATAATTTATACCATAAATTGTAGGATTTTATTTTAAATTTCGATATTAATTTTTGCTATGGAATTTTACTTAAAAAAATCTTAAAAATAGCAAATATTAAATAAATAATGGAAAGAAGGTTGTTATAAGCTTTTTTATTTGTTTCAAAACTTATTATTGGTAAAAAAATTTAACGTAAGGAACCCTTATGATCATTCCATTGAATTCTAGTATTTTCTGTGTTTTGTGCGTTTAGCACTTTTTGAGAACCGATGGTCTAGTGGTTAAGAATTTGCAGGTGTTATCGATTAATTTGGGGTTCAAATTCCAGAAGAGGCACTTGTCGCATTAAAAAAAAGAGATGTAAAGGAATTTATCGAATAATCAATGATCAAATAATCAATGATCTAGGAATTTATGATCTATTTACTGATCGTGATTTTTTCTTCGGTATTTTTTTTATTTTATCTTTTTCTCTGATTTCTAATACATTGCAGTTATATCTAATAAATAGGTTGCAACTATTTCTAGTTATTATAAGTAGGTTTAATTACAATTATAGCAGAGGCGACGCTAATTCAACCTCAAAAGTCACTAACCAAAGTCACCAGCCAAACCACTCAAATTAACAAAGCTTAAAATTCGGAAACTGCATTGAGTATATGAACTCTGCACATCTCTCCATATAAAGCTAAAATTGATTTTATTTTCTATCTGGGGAAATAAACTTTGTTGAGTAATAATAATTAAAAAATATATATATTGGTAAACAACGGTTAAATTTTTCAACCAAAAACATGTTTGCCTAGGATTAAAAGCAATTGAAAAGAAAATCAATGAAACTTCTCAAAACAAAATCTGCATTTGGGTGCAACTCCCTTTTACATGAAAAATTTTAGCTAGACCATCAAAACTAACTACGTTATAAATGGAGAAGCGGATTAGTTTGTCTTACTAATATTGTTCCAACTTATAATCCTTAGGTTTGAACATCATAAATTACCCTTACTATTTATAAATTATTTAAAACCACTTTTATCGTTTCATAATTTGGAAATAAGAAGAGATTATTAATTTTAACAGCATGGTTCAGAAACAACCGCTAATCCTTGTGAACATGTATTTATATTTAAATATTTGTAAATGATAAACAATTAAAGAATTTTGCGCAACTTCACTAGTTTTGATGAAAACATAGAATATCAATGATTCATCGACTCGTGGGATTATATCGAGCAATTGTTAACAATTATGGAGCTGTTAACAATCGAACTATTTGGAACCATAACGAACTACATCGAACAATCGTCAACAATTATGGAATTGTTAACATCTTATTTTGAGCTATCAATGGTGAAAGGATATATTTTATGTTAATAAGTGCCATATTTTTTATAAAAACTGGATGTTCAGAAATAACATTCAACAAAGTACCACTTTCAGTATTATGTGCAGTAAGTTTCATTAATTTCTGACAGTTCCTCCATATTACTGCAATTTTCAGCATATTGCTGCAATTTTCAGCATTCCTCCATATTGTCTATTCATATTGGGTTAAAAATATAGCATTATTGTCTTATGGATTTTAATACTTTTCTGGTATAATTTGTAATGTGTAGCAAATCTCCTTAAAAAAAATTTTGTTTTTTGAACTGTAACATGGAAGCTTGAATTCAGTTGTATTTAACTTAGTCATTTTGATTTAGTTATTTACTGTTTTTGTATACTTCTTTTCAAAAAAATGCTGGTTTCTCCCTGCATTTATGAAAATTGTTACGGCTGTATTATATGGCTGCCATGCACTCTATAAATATTTTATGGAGTTTGAGTAATCATTACTTTTACTCTTAGAAATATAATAGAATATTTAAGAAAAAAAGTTTTATGATGTTTTATTTTTTAATTAAAAATGTGACTGAGATTGGAGAGGTTTTTTTTTTGTTGTTGTAAAAATAAAGCTCATGCATGCATCTTAATGAAGTTTGTTGAGAAAAAAACCCCATCAAATAAACCCCTTCTTATACCCCATTTGTTACCTTTAGCTTTTTATTCATTTTTTTCTCTCGCTTGATTCCCCGAAACAACCTCTTTTTTATGGATCTGACAGACTCATGAATAAATAAATAGGAAAAACGTTCTATCTTACGAAATGGAACTTTTGTGTACATGTCAGCGTTAGCGATGGTCACAACTTCGTAAGACGGGTCGCAACAGCCGTTGCTTTGTTGCCGATACATTGTATGCAGTATATCTGCTTTATTCAGAACAAGAAGCCTCTGAATATTCAGTTTCAAATGAATTTTTTAGTATCATCAATATCTTTTAGACAATGTTGGGACTGGCGAAAAAACACTTAATGGACTTATTGTAGATAGATAGTAGCAGGTGTTGCAATGCATTGGTGTGTTTGTGATGATTGTAAAACATCTTAATGTAACTACACATCAGAAATAAAATCATAAAGATATTTCAAAATTTTACCAAGAAATTTCGTACTCTTATGATTTTGCTACTATTTTTCTTTCTAAGCAAATGTATATCATATTCTTATATGTAGCTTAAAAACAAATTGCAAAACAGTTTAACGAATTGAAAATATATAGTAAGTATATTAAAACTTATAAATTGAAGTGAAGACAAAATTTTACTAAATAAAACATTACATTAAGGAACAGCATGCAGGCTATTTATAATTTCATCTGTAATGTTATGTTCTGAGACACATAAAGTTGTAGATATTAATCGTTTTAACGGAGTTTGTTTAGAAGTCTTGCGCTGTAAATAAGTCGTAAATTTCTCGTTTAGTATAATTGAATATCTATTGTAATTGAAATATATTTAATGTGTTTAAATTTCAGAAAATCTTTTTTTTTTCACTTGTAAATAAATGATCACTCGCAATTTTCAAACTGCTCTGATTTAAAGAATGGCTAAATAATAAACGTGTACCACACGTAGCTGGCTGGAAAAACACATAATGAACACAAACTACTTCAATTTTTACCATTTTAATACATTTTTATATGGCATTTCTAACAATTATTAATATTCAATTGTATTAAAAAAATATGTAAGTATGAGTTATTTCCCCTTCATCATTATCGTTCAACGCTAAACCACAATATAACGTAAAGTGGCTGCAATTTCTATAACGAGTAAAAATGAATCACGTTTTCACTCAAGTTGAACCACCATATTATTATGTAATCAAGCTTAAGAGGAATTAATTTTAATTGTAATGTGGATCTATTTGTCTTAAAATTTTCACCTTGTATGATTTTAAGAGAAAACCAGTTTATATAGAACCAATTTATTCATGTTTAAGGCCAAAAAATCATGTTGTTAGCATTTTATAATGTGATTAGTTGAAAAGTTTTTAATATTTTCTAATCTACCTGGCATTTTTTAGACTTGTTGCAATCAGATAATATTCTTCAGGCTTAGTGGAAGTTGTGCAAAATATAGTTCAGTGGGACTAATTTTGCTTAGGCTTGTTGTAACAAACTTGTTAATGTTCTGGACACAGCGTAGTGTCGACATCAATATGCCGCAATTGTTCAATGAATTGAATCCTCACCTTACAATGAAGTGACACAGGTTTGAATCTCCTCGATTTGCTGGTGGATGCGTACGCTGCTCCTGACCGCAGTGCTGCCATGAAACATCCTCAGTGGTGGACAGGCTATGGGTTAGAATCCCCTTACCATTCTGCTCACCATTAGAGATTTTTGTGTTTTTTCCCCTCATTTAACGTAAATGAGGGGTAGCTAAATCAAAAAGTACTCCGCTAAGGCTAGTTTGCAACAATTTTTGATCCAAGAGCTCCCTTGTGTTCTAGGTCCAAAAGTACAAAGTCATGAAATTGAACATTGATAGTCATGAACTCAAAATTAGGTAGCCTGTTCCACACACGTTACTCACTACTCTGGGCTAATTGCAAACTGTCTGAAAAAAATTCTACTAAGGATTAGATTTTATACATTTTAATTAACACAAAATTATCAATTTAATTAGAAAATTCATGACTTCCAACTAATCTGGCTTATTACAAAATAAAAGTTTGCAATGATCAGAATTATTCAATTCATCTTCGATCTACAATGCCAACTTAAGTTAATATACCAGTAACTATAGCCACTAATATGCCAAAAATATCTCCCCTTTAGTATTTTTTCAAATCTTTTAAAGGAAAAATAAAATAAAGAACGTTATCTAAGAAGTTTTTCTTATCATTCAATCGATGTTTCTGTCCTGAGTCTCCATGCAAAACTACAGATCTTCTGAAATAGACGTGATCACGGTTTTTTGTGCGCTTTTTATGCGTTTTCTTTCAAAACACGTCGCTTTGACTGTAAGAACATTGACATAAACCTCGTTAGCACATTGGGAAGAAAAATATTCCCTTTACCACATGCTCGAATGTTTTTATCAAACCTCCAAGGAAATGTTTCTTTTTCTTCTTTCTCGTTTTAAGTCAACAAAAATATAGTTCACATCAAAAAGCAAATCCAATCATAGTTCTGAATATATCCATTTTTTCAGAGCCTGCTTTACAACTTCGTTTGTAAAAATATTAAATATGGAATATTTTTTTAAATTCGTGAAAACACATCGTTTTTTTTCCAGATCTTTTTTGCAATTTGTTTAAACTTTTTTGTATTTTTTTTTATATGGATACGCATACGTTAATATTTTTTTCCAATAATAACATTCTTATCATGTTTCAATTGATAGCATCAAAAAACTAAAATTTTAATGATTATAAAAACAGCTTTAAATTAATAAATCAATTTTATTCTAGGTTTAAAAAGCTATCGTACAATGGTGTGAAAAATTAAGAGAGTTTACATCTTTTGTTGCATTTTTTTTGTAAACAACTGAGTGAAATGTAAACCAACTGCTGTTAAAAAAGATTTAAATCTTGTGTGTCGAATACGCAAGCGTGTACGTGAAGGTAGACATAGCTATTAGAGAAATAGGCTTTATAAGCCCGCTTGCTAAAACTGCATTTCGCCCACTTGCACATCTTGCCAAATTACCTAGCTTTTTTCTTTTTTTTTCAATCTTAATTGAATCTTCAAATTTAGTTTCAAGTAACAAAAATGAGTGACCACCAACGTTTAGACGATGAAATGTGGTAGCAAATTGTGGGGATTCTTGAAGGCTAGTTTCAAATCTAGTTCAATAAAGGGGCTAGTTTCACATCTAGACTTGTAAAAAATTCATTTTAACTCCAAAAGCTGCTTGCAATTTGCGGAAACGATTTTAGAATTCCAGATTTATTGAGAGAAAGCCCGGATAAGATCAACCATGAGCCACAACAGCCAATGAAGATCAGTATTTGTCGCTTAAAAAAAAGGTGCAACAGGAATGCTGCTGCTTCTTACCTCTCTCGTGACCCCTATGCTCCCACAGGAAGATGAGTTTCAAGAGTTACTGTTTCCAAGAGTTACTGTGTCTACTGTTTGTGTCCGTCTGACTTCTACCAACAGAAGAGTCCGTTTAGAATGGTGCATAGATCACACAGATTATAGCATGGATCAATGGTCAACCATTATCTTCACTGATAAGCCAGCCTGACCACTAACTCTAGATGTATTTTTAAATTGAGAGAGCCAGAGACCCGCTATCTGGCTTCTAATGTCCGAGAAATAAACCGAGAGATTAGAATATAGTTGCCGAGTTTTTCTAATCTGGGCAGGCACAATGCTGGATTTCAGCACACCTCTCTATGGCTTTGAAAAAGGTATAAGGCTGAGGTTTTACAGCCTTATTTTTGACCTTTCATAGATGCACTAATTCCTGATTTCATGCAAATGGATGAAAGCAAAGCATTCCAGGTCGACTATTTTCTGAAAAGTGAAGATTTACACCGGAAGGATTGACCAAGAAGATCTCCAGACCTCAACCCTATATAGCATTTATGGGATGCTTTAGGGAGGGCAATTGTAACACGTAGGCCCCTCCGAGAACCATCCAGTGTCTGAAAACAGCATTCCTGAACAAGTGGCACAAACTGCCACAGGAACTCAAAAACTAATTTATTTCCAGAATTAAATCACAGTGTATATCCGTATAAGGAGCTATGCCCCCTATTAAACCATTTTTCATTCAATTCTTTTACCCTCTGACAATGATGAGTGTTACGCACTGTGACGCGTGCGTATTATAAGTTTTGAATGTTTATTATTTTTACATTATATCAATCTATGTTCCAATCAAATTTTATTAAAATGCTTCTACTAGTTCTTGATATAGTAGACCAGTGTTTCCCAAAGTGTGGTACGCGTACCCCCAGGGATATGGGAACAGTTTAGAGGGGGTACGCGTTCTTATGCGAAATATCTTGCAACATATGAGGATTTCAAAAAATTTTATTTAAAAACAAAACTAGCCATGAAAATTTACGATTACGTATTTTTCTATTGGCTATTTTTTGCAGAGTTAACAGTTAATAATTAGTGATGTCAACAGCCAGTTGTGATTCTTAACTTTCGTGCATTTTTAATAGTAAAAAATACATTCATATTTTTATTGGGGGTACACAGCGTTACGAAAAATTTAGAAAGGGTACACAAAATTCCTAAGTTTGGGAAACGCTGTAGTAGACCAAATATAGAAATTCTATTAATTTTTAACATCCTTGTATATTAAAGAAAGAGAATTGACCTATGCCAACCCCTTTAATTTTTTTAAAGATAGCCAGTCGCTGTAGTAAACTTTTTTTTTATGTATGATTGGATATGCAGCAAATCTGTAAAGAATGAGTGCTACTGATTAAATAGGCGAATTCATAAAACATGTTTCCAGTGAACGAACATATCAATAAATCAAATAACTACTAAGGAGAATTAAAAAGTTACTGTAATATAAAGGTGAATTTTTGAAAATGTGGGAATCAATATTTTAATGAATGAGAGAATCAGTAGATATGAGAATCAAGGAGTGGATGGGATAATTGTACGATGAATAGGTGTAGCAGTATTTTAGTGAATGAGACACTCGGTGAATAGACGAATCAAGAAGTTTATGTAATGAATAGGCGAATATGTGAATTTTGTTTAATTTGATTTAGTTAATTTGATTTTGTTTAATTGTTTAATTTGATTCCTTAATTTGTCGAAAATTTGATTTAGTTTATAAGTAAAGATAAAAAGTTTATAAATGTATGATTCTGTTGTGTATACTAGTCGAAGGAAACACTTTTCCTGTTTATTTAAATAATCTTGTTTCTAACAGAATTAAACACATATTTAAATAGCACGACACCTTTTAAAGAGTCCAATAGAAGTTAATTTAGATAAGCGGTGTACTGCGCATGAAAAAATGGATCACCCTGAATAAATTTTGATCTAAGAACTCGAGAGAGTGATCTGAAATATGCTAATCAATTAGCGAAGACGACATTGTAAGTTACCAAATCAGAAACTAAAACTTACTTTCCCTGAATTAACATACCATTTTTTCGACTGATTCAGATTTCTCACTTCTTAAATGTAAGGGGAAAAAGCAATCTGGAAAATATGGTCCCATTAGTTAAGTCAGAATAGCTCTCCAAAATGTTAATTTTACTTTTTGCGTATTTCGCCATATCTCGAAGACTTCTTAGGGGAAATGTCATATTTCAATATTTTCATTTCAATAAGGAATTTATATACAAAAACCTTAATTATATATTCGGTAATAATCTTTAGCAATAAATTGTACAATACCATTAAAAAAATTAAATAATTATCCTTAACATTGTAAATCACAATATAATTGCATTCGATAATTATCATCACTGATATTTATTGTGATATAGTATTCAATAATTATTATTGAAGGTAATGATCCCGATCTTATTTGATGATTATCGTTATCGATACTACTTTTTGCAGTATCAAGTTCAATATTTATCATCGCTCATTATGATTTCGATATTATCATTTTCGATAATTATCGTGTAGTCAATGGCACAAGTTATGAGTCTATAAGTTATGAGAATATATTGTAAAATATCGTTTTTTTTCAATTTTGAAAAAAATATATATAAATATTTCCAAATGTTTATCATTCATTTCAGTATATATCATTCATATGCATTGTTTTCTAGAAAAAATATGCACATAAAGAAGTTTTAAGATTTTCAATACCATTAATTCTTATTTATTAAAATAGTACTTTCTGTGCATAAAAAACTTCTTGTTTTGAAATTCATAAGAGTTTTTATTCAGAACGGTGAATAATTAAGTGCACAAATTTAATTTATAGCACCTCCAAATTCCTAATTAAATCACGAAAAAAAGCTTACAAATATAATTAAAAAATTATGTACCTTCAGAAACTCCATGCATTTATAAGAAGCTCTGAAGCTGAATACATAATGTATATCTTCTTAACAATATGTAAAACTCCGGATAAAAATGAATTTAATTAACTTTTTAGCAGCTAGTAATTAAAAACGATGTGTTATTTATTCCATGGGAAAAAGATATTTTTCTTCATTACAGCAAATATTTTAAATTTATCGAAAATAACTTTCAGATATTAAAGAAATATTTCTAGGATTTTAATAATCAATCTTGATAATACAATGCAAATATGAATAAAATATAAGCATGATGCTGAGAGCCGTTAAAAATCTACATCGTTCGCCGGTGGGCTTCTAAATTCTTACCATAAGCGAGGAATAAATATAGGAAGATTCCACTTTTGTCACTATTTCTGTCATATTAGTCATTAAAATATGGAGCTTGGCTAATATCTTGGAATTAAGCCGACAGCGGTGGATCGTCTTGGAATCTCATTTACATAATAAAGACTCACGATATTTAGAGGTGAAGAGGTGGCAACGGCCAGGAAATGACCTGCTTCCTTCTGAAATATGTGCATAGCAGCGCCTCTAACGGGATTATTATTATTTTTGTCTCATTTCTTAATCTTTTAAAGGTGAGGGCTCTTGGGTTTAATTTTTTCTATGGTCTTAAAGTTCGAGGAAATAGTATTTAAAACTCAAAGAAATTTAAATTACATAAACACACATTTTTAAGTTTGCTTTAATAATTACAAAGCTTAAAAGTTTAGATTTATTTTTGCGTAAGTAAGTGAGGCATTTATTTACCAAATTTAACTTAGAAATATAGTGGAAGATTTAAATGTTTCCATTTATTGTTTGCTTGTTTATTTTGCCGTTTGTAGGCTGTAAATTTTCGTTACTCATTTCTAAATTAATATCTCTTTAAATAAAACGCTCCATGGTAAAAATATATTTTCAGTCTGCATCCTAATAAAATTTTATAATTGAAAAACTTTGAATTCTTTAATTCTCTTTGAAGCTTTGAGGAAAAAATTATAATTAATTTAGAGGAACATAGATTTGTTTCAGATTTATCTTTCACATCGTTGAGTCTGTTAAGTATTATTTATTTAATGTTGCGCATAATATTCATTAGATTAAATTTCATTTTTTGAATATTTTTATCATATTTAAATGTCTAAAAATGTCTTCGTTGAAACATGTGACTTTACAGGATATAATCCTCAGCAAGTTTATTGAAAAAAATCCTAACGTACTAAATTTGAACTCTTCTTTATTTTTTTGTTTTTATTTTGTTTTTATTTTGTTTCATATAAAACATATTTGATGATCCTACAGTAAATTTTCAAGAAGATTATTTTCCTCAAGTTTCACGCATAAATGTTAAGCATTTTCTTTCATGAACATAAAATAATAAGTTATTTTGTAGCATATAGCATAAACAGATTTGATGATCCTTCAGTGTTTTGTTGTGGACATTAGCATAAGATATCATGAATTAACGTTAATTATAGCATTTCTTACATAAATATAAGGTACTAAATCAATTTGTTGCATACAAAGCAGATTTGATGATACTTGAGTTTATTGTTGTGAATTTTATTCTAATATGGTTTCATGCATTAAGGTTAAGTATTGCATTTCCTGCATGAATATAAAGTAATAAGTTATTTTGTAGCATATAATACAGATTTGATGATCCTTCAGTATATTGTTGAGCACGTTCTTATAAGATTTTCCGCATGAACATTCAGTATATCATTTCTTACATAGACATATAATATTAAATTAATTTGTAGCATATAAAACATATTTTAAGATCCAACAGTTAAATTTTATGGTTATTATTCCTTTAAATTATCATATATGAACGTCAATAAAAGCTTTTCTTAGATGAATATAAAGGATATATGAACATTAAATATGCTATTTCAGGTATGAAAATAGAATTCATCGTTTTATTGATAAACATTAATTAAATGTTTCGAAGATAAACGCTAAATAAAGCATTACTCAGAAGAAAGTTATATAAAACGTTTCATTGACGAACATTACATAAAATATTTTATTCACTGCTGAACTTTAAAATGTAGTGTTTCGTAGATGAACAATAAATATAGCGTTTTATAGAAATGTATTATCTCGCATTTAATAAACAAACATTCAAATTGTGTATCATAGATAAATGCTTAATATGACGTATAGATTAACGTTGAAAATGGAGTTTGCATTTTATGTATTGGTATTTTATTTTGTATTTTATGTAATGGCAAATGTATTTTAAAATATTATTTTGGATAAAAAAAAACTGTAAATAATAAAAATAAAAATCATTGTTATTAATAAAGCGGATTCTAATGAAATATTATAGATACTATATTTATTATAGATATTTATTATTTATAACTATTTATTATATATATATATATANATAAAAAGCAAAATTTATAATATAAATTTAATATTTAAATATATAAATTCTTTTCAAGAAATGCGAATTTTTAAAAATTTGGTCGCCATTGATAGTTTGGAGACTATGTTTTCCATGCAGAAAGTCTCTAATAAAATGAAATATTTTTAAAAATTTAAAAGCTGCGAAACAAAATAATGAGAAGATATCTCGTCATCAGCTCACATTATTATATCCGATTCAATATAATTTAATATACATGATTTAATGATGAAAGGTGCAAGTTTAACCCATTTACCATATCTCAATTAATAAAATTCTAAAATACTTTCTTAATTTTCTCAATAATTTCTAATAAAAGATATCAAATAGATTCTCTTTACCTTTAGGTATGTTAAGATAATGTAAATGGGCTGTTAATTCTCACTTCAAAAACTTTGTTTCAATAAAAAGCAAAATTTATAATATAAATTTAATATTTAAATATATAAATTCTTTTCAAGAAATGCGAATTTTTAAAAATTTGGTCGCCATTGATAGTTTGGAGACTATGTTTTCCATGCAGAAAGTCTCTAATAAAATGAAATATTTTTAAAAATTTAAAAGCTGCGAAACAAAATAATGAGAAGATATCTCGTCATCAGCTCACATTATTATATCCGATTCAATATAATTTAATATACATGATTTAATGATGAAAGGTGCAAGTTTAACCCATTTACCATATCTCAATTAATAAAATTCTAAAATACTTTCTTAATTTTCTCAATAATTTCTAATAAAAGATATCAAATAGATTCTCTTTACCTTTAGGTATGTTAAGATAATGTAAATGGGCTGTTAATTCTCACTTCAAAAACTTTGTTTCAATAAAAAGCAAAATTTATAATATAAATTTAATATTTAAATATATAAATTCTTTTCAAGAAATGCGAATTTTTAAAAATTTGGTCGCCATTGATAGTTTGGAGACTATGTTTTCCATGCAGAAAGTCTCTAATAAAATGAAATATTTTTAAAAATTTAAAAGCTGCGAAACAAAATAATGAGAAGATATCTCGTCATCAGCTCACATTATTATATCCGATTCAATATAATTTAATATACATGATTTAATGATGAAAGGTGCAAGTTTAACCCATTTACCATATCTCAATTAATAAAATTCTAAAATACTTTCTTAATTTTCTCAATAATTTCTAATAAAAGATATCAAATAGATTCTCTTTACCTTTAGGTATGTTAAGATAATGTAAATGGGCTGTTAATTCTCACTTCAAAAACTTTGTTTCAATAAAAAGCAAAATTTATAATATAAATTTAATATTTAAATATATAAATTCTTTTCAAGAAATGCGAATTTTTAAAAATTTGGTCGCCATTGATAGTTTGGAGACTATGTTTTCCATGCAGAAAGTCTCTAATAAAATGAAATATTTTTAAAAATTTAAAAGCTGCGAAACAAAATAATGAGAAGATATCTCGTCATCAGCTCACATTATTATATCCGATTCAATATAATTTAATATACATGATTTAATGATGAAAGGTGCAAGTTTAACCCATTTACCATATCTCAATTAATAAAATTCTAAAATACTTTCTTAATTTTCTCAATAATTTCTAATAAAAGATATCAAATAGATTCTCTTTACCTTTAGGTATGTTAAGATAATGTAAATGGGCTGTTAATTCTCACTTCAAAAACTTTGTTTCAATAAAAAGCAAAATTTATAATATAAATTTAATATTTAAATATATAAATTCTTTTCAAGAAATGCGAATTTTTAAAAATTTGGTCGCCATTGATAGTTTGGAGACTATGTTTTCCATGCAGAAAGTCTCTAATAAAATGAAATATTTTTAAAAATTTAAAAGCTGCGAAACAAAATAATGAGAAGATATCTCGTCATCAGCTCACATTATTATATCCGATTCAATATAATTTAATATACATGATTTAATGATGAAAGGTGCAAGTTTAACCCATTTACCATATCTCAATTAATAAAATTCTAAAATACTTTCTTAATTTTCTCAATAATTTCTAATAAAAGATATCAAATAGATTCTCTTTACCTTTAGGTATGTTAAGATAATGTAAATGGGCTGTTAATTCTCACTTCAAAAACTTTGTTTCAATAAAAAGCAAAATTTATAATATAAATTTAATATTTAAATATATAAATTCTTTTCAAGAAATGCGAATTTTTAAAAATTTGGTCGCCATTGATAGTTTGGAGACTATGTTTTCCATGCAGAAAGTCTCTAATAAAATGAAATATTTTTAAAAATTTAAAAGCTGCGAAACAAAATAATGAGAAGATATCTCGTCATCAGCTCACATTATTATATCCGATTCAATATAATTTAATATACATGATTTAATGATGAAAGGTGCAAGTTTAACCCATTTACCATATCTCAATTAATAAAATTCTAAAATACTTTCTTAATTTTCTCAATAATTTCTAATAAAAGATATCAAATAGATTCTCTTTACCTTTAGGTATGTTAAGATAATGGAAATGGGCTGTTAATTCTCACTTCAAAAACTTTGTTTCAATAAAAAGGAAAATTTAAATATTAGTAGCAATTCAAAAAATTTTCCAAAATTGATCAATCGATTAAGCAACTACAAAAAAATTTTATAATCACTCCTATAGTCAAAACTAACCATAATTATGCAATCTTTTGTAAGAAATTCTATGTTTAACTTTTAAGGAAGGAGTAAAAAAATAGTAAAAAATTTAAGCTCAGTAATACAAGCAACAATATTATTATTGAAAAAAATTAGCTTTATATAAAAGGTTAAAATTAAAATTAGCGATATATTATTTCCTTACTTAATTATCAGTCGAAAATTTAAAATTTCATTAAAAATTCCCATTAATTTTAAAAGAATTACATACGAGTCGAATACTTTACCTAACTAAACTTGGCACCATTTTCTCCAACTACTTAAGTAAAATTATTAACAATATTATTAAAGAAGGTTTTTCTAAGATTATCACTGATAATCAACCCTTTTTTAGAATTTATTAAACAATATAAAATTAATTCTATTGCGACTTTTTTTTCCAGGATCTCTTCAAAATCATTCCCTTTTCTAAACTACAAGAAGATTTTTTTGTTATTATTAGGATTTTAAAGTATTCTTAATTGCGATTTTGATTATTAGGAAATTCCAATTAATATTTGACTTTTAATAATTATCTTTGCAATTGAAAACATATTTTTATTCAAATTGATTGGATACCACAAGGATATAATTTCTCTTATTAACTTAACTAACTTATTTTTACACTATTATGAAGAAAAAAATTATACTCTTAATATTAAATTTGTTTTTATCTTTATTGATGGTTTAATTATCTTTAATTTTCAAGATTAAACAAATTTTACTCAATAATATTTACCTCTATGGATTAATATTGTTTCGTAATCATGGTTGCAGTATTAATTTTAATTTTTTTGTATTTGGGTATTAAAAGAGAAGAAAATACCTGCATTGTTGATTTATACGATAAAAGAAATGATTTAAATTTAAATATAAATAAACTAATTACTTAAAATTGTAATATTTTTATCAACATTTATTTAAATACCATTTTTAATCAAATGGATAGAAATAAAGGAACATGTAGTAATGTTTATTTATCCAAAAAACAGACAAATTCTTTCAAAATTTGATAAAAAATCAATGGATAACCAACTAATGTATTTAAGTTCTATATAAAATTATTCAATTAACTGTATATTATTATTGCTAATAAACTTACTCAAAAACTTCTTTGATATCTAAATTTATATTTTTAAAATAAGAAAATCCAATTTGGGCAAATCCGTGACTAAAAATCTGTGCAAAACGGATAAATCATTTTTTAAAAAAAATAAATGTTAATTTTTCAAAAATTATTAAAATTGTATAATTAAATATCTACCTTATTAATTATGATCTTCAAATTATCCAGTACAATATTATTACCTTGCGCACATCTATTTTCGAGCCAATCCAAGGTAACTAGCAAATCAAACGGGCTACAGTGCAGCAGTAAGAGGGCACCTTAAGAGATCCCTCTATTTACGCTTCTAACCTGTATTTACGCTTCTATTTTCATATTTTCTAATCTTAAAAACTTATTGCGAAAATATTTTAAATCATTCTTGAAAAGATTTTGTGAAGTGTAAGTTCATTTGAATTCCCTACTCACTGAATATATTACATTTATTATTTTATTTTGTATTTTCTTGCATTTTTTTCTTTCTATTTTCTGCTTGATATATTTAATTTCGTTTATTTTTTACTTAATATGTTCTATTTCCGGTTAAATTTTATATAGGTACTCTCCTCACACTTTGTATTAATATATTTTACTTTGGCTATATTAATACAATATTAGATAGCACTTCTTTTTGTGGATATAATCGTGCGAGCTGATGATGAGATTATATCTTTTCATTATTTTGTGCTTCGGCTTTTTAATTTTTTTAAATAATGTCCTTTTAAATATTTTAAATTTTTTTTACTTTAATCATTTTTTGCTGCTCTTTTCGTTAATTATTTATTATAATTTTTTTCGATGCTTTCTCGATACTTTTTACATGATTAACTTACAAGACGGCAAGATTAACTTACAACTTTGACTCGAAGATTAATTTTAAATTTTAAAAGTTCTACTTCCGTGAAAGTTCTGTTTTGGTATTTCAGTTTTGTAACTGTTTCGTGCACTGTCGTTTCATGCGCGATAATAAATTCCGTCAGAGTAATTCGAAGTTTGTTTTTTGTTAATTTTATACTAGTTAATTAAAGGAATTATTTACATTAATAATACCCGTATGGCTGATAAGATAACTGTTTGATATGCTTAAAAATGTAGATTTTGTAGCTCTGTAATTTTTTTTATCAAATTTGATTTTAGATTTAATTAAAAAATCTAATCTTTCTTACTAATCGATAGCGTCGAAATTAATCTAATTAATCAAAAAAGAAAAATCTAAAAGAAATATTCCTGCGTAGAACAGAAACTAATTTATAGTTTCGTATAAACTTGACGAAAATTGGATAAACTTAAGTGTCTGCTAATATGAAAAACACTACTTTGAAAGAACGCTATAAAAAATTTGAGATATTTTTTTTCACTTATACGTCAAATCAAAATATGAATTTCAGCTTAAATTTTTAGGACAGCGAGTTCACTGCTGTCTTTTGTCTGCTGTCAAAATTTTCAAAAATAGATATTTTTGCAAAATTTTTGAAGGTGCTTCTTTGTAAATACTGTTTATTTTTCAAGATTTACCTATTAAATATAATTTTCTTATTTTTTAAAGCTCTCATTTTACAGTATCGGACCCCGGAGCCGTTGTGGCTAAGGGGCTAGAGTGTGCGCCTTCTAGTGAGATGTACTGCGTTCGGATCCCAGCGACAGCAGATCGATATAAATTCCGCTCCCAGCTCGCATTGAATACACTGCTGACGTAAGAAATCCTCATTAGTTGACGGATCATGGGCTATAATGCCCTTGCCGTCAGGCTAGCTATAAGAGCTTTTCGTGGTTTTCCTCTCCATGTAACGCAAATGCAGGTTAGTTCCATCAAAAAGTCCTCCACGAAGGCAAGTTTCTTCCCATACCTTCCATTGTCTTCAGGATTGGGTTCAAAATTGCAAGGCTACGGAGTTGATCAGTAGTAGTCATAAACCCAAAATTGGGTCGGCTGTTCAATGAAGGTTATAAAATAAAATAAAAAAGTTACGAACTCAGAGTCACGGTTGCTCAAAGAATAGAGCGTTTGCCTCCCAATGAGATGACCCAGGTTCGAATCCCTAGCGGTGGTTGATTGATACGAATTCTTCTCCAGTAGAGTACCATTCACAATGAGGACGTAAAATATCCTCAGTGCAACATGGATTAGAATCCCTTTCCTCTGTGCTAGCCATGGGAGGTTTTCATAAGTTTTTTCCCCATGTAACGCAAATGCGTTTTAGTTCCAATGTTAAGTTTTTCGCGAAGGATAGTTTGTAGTAATGCTTGATCCAGGAGTTCCCTTGTCTTCTGGGATAAGGTCCGAATTGCAAGACATTGATATTTTTAATTTTAAAATTGGGTGGACTGTTCAACTCTGATTATAAAACAAAATAAAAAATAAGGGACCCAGAAACTTTACGAGACATTCGATGCTTAATTTAAAACAATGTTAGGTAGCAATTTTTACTTTTTTGTTCATTTGTCGCCCAATTTATCTAACCTCGCAACATTTTTTTAGAAATTAAATTATTTTAGAATACTATCTACTTTTATGAAGTAAAAGTAATGCAGTAGTAATGCAGATGTCCTTTTGGCTATTTATAACCTGTCCAGCAGCTTCAGATCTATGATTACGAGATTGTTTCGGAAGTAAAGATAGCAGACATGTAATGGTGACCACATTGACAATTTCTTGCTGTTGGTCTCGATAGTGCCATCTCTTTCCACAGACGAACAACTGATCGTTAAAAGAGTGCTTTAATTTTTAATGAAAAATCCATAATTGTATTATCTTTATTATATTTCAAAAATGCTTTTTGCTATCGTAAATTCAATTACACATTTCATCTTCATCACTATTGTACTGTTGTTTTTTACTTTTGACACATTGAAAACTGGATTAAGACTGGCTTGCTGTTCGCATTCAAGAAATGCGAAAGACTTGGAGCAGTAAAGTGCCGAGGCATTATTCTTTCCATCATTTTTTCCTCAAAGTATTCTTTAGAATTGTTTCTAGATGGGTTTCTCTGCAGTTATGTTTTACTCAATTAAGAGAACAAAAACATTTTATTGCTGATGTTAAGATCCGAATGTTTTTCACTAAAATCTCTGTAACAAAAACCATTCCTACTTGAACAATTTGAAAATGTGGCTTATCATTGTAATTTTTTTTTTGTTTGTCATATGCCTGTTTAGTCAGTGGGGGTGCGATTGTTCCTGTTTTTCAGTGGCGCCATCTATGGCCAGGAATTCGACTTCTGCTACGCCATTCACACAACCACAACCAGTTTATAGGGCGGGTCACATTCACACACAAAAAAGAAAGGACATTGTTCCAGACGCAAGTGCGTGAACGCAGATGCAGTGATTATTTCTTACATTATTTACTACATTATTCTTTTGTTGGCAATATATTATATATATATATTGTGTACACTTGTGATAGTAAAACAGTTTGTTCTATGAGATACTTGTTTTAGTGTTGATTGTTATTAGAAAACATTTACGTTTATAACCAACACAGACATAGAACACACAGAGAGAAAAAGAAACATCCAAGACTTGCCCGGGATTCGAACCCAGCACCTTTCTGATGCAACGAAAGTTCTCTGCCCCCTGTACAAGCCGGTCGGCTTCGTTGTATTATCCAAAGCCTTTTAAAATATTCTTGAAGAAACCAAAATAATTTCGTAGCTAAAAAGTGTAAAATGAAAAGAGAGAGTGAAATATCGTATTCTTTATTAATTGTGTGAAAAAGATCGATATATATCTTTCGCAAGAAATACATAGAGAATTATTTTAAAACCGAAGAAGTGGTCATGCGATTTCTCATGCATATCAATAGAATTTAAAACTTGTAAAGGTTTGAGGGACCGGCAATAAATTACAAACGGAAAATAATGTTTTTGAACAGCCTATGCCATACAATATAATGTTAAGCTTATTGTAACTTATGCCAGTTATGTTGGTCATATTATGCACTAACAGCACAAAATATCATAAACCTGAATCAATAGAATTTAAAGCTTGTAAAGGTTTGAGGGACTGGCAATAAATTACAAACGGAAAATAATGTTTTTGAACAGCCTATGCCAAACAATATAATGTTAAGCTTATTGTAACTTATGACAGTTATGTTGGTTATTTTATGCAATAACAGCACAAAATTTCATAAACCTGAAAGGATTACTTTGAATGCTCATATTTCGCGCGACTTTTAAAATTTTTTTATTACATTTTAAAATTACGTTTTTACTATTAATTAAAATTTACTCCATTTTTTGAAAATTTTCTTGAATATTTCTGCAGTTATAGTAAGAAAGTCAAAAAAAAATTAGTTTTCTTTAATAAACATGTTCATATTTTCATGAATATTTAAGATAGGATTTTGTGCAATTGACATAAGTTACAAGGTAATCTTTACACAATTTGGTATAAGGTGTTTAAAACATTTTTTTTTCGTTCTTAATTTATTCTCGATCCCTCAAACTTCTAAAAGCTTTAAACTTTATTGATATGTATGAGAAATTGCATGATGTAAACACTTATAAAGTTTAAAAAAAAAAGATCTACGTATTTCTTGAGAAAGATTAAAAATGAGTTAGAATAGAAGTTTTCCCATTATTTTGTCATTCTTTGTTCAGAGATATATTTACTAAACTAATGTTTCAAAACATAATATTATTTTACTCGCAAAGTATATTTTGCAGCAGTAGCAATTTAAAAATCTTTACTTTTCTATATTTCTTTAAGCAAATTTGTTTTATTTCCAATCACTTTTATTTTTATACGTACGTTTGTATAAATAAAAATTAGGGTTGACACGCCACCCGAAATAAACTATACTTTACTTAGTAAACGTTTGTTTAATAAACTATACTCTTTCATAAATTAGATTTGAATTTTAAATTTTATTTCTGCACAAATACTTATTTAGTGAACTAAAATTTATTTCCTTTTAAAATGTCGCTTTTAAATCAAATTAAGGGTGAAATTGACTAAAATGAATATTCAAAGTTGATTTAGAAAAATTTTGTTAACTGAAAGAACGCGAAATATAATTTGCTCTCGCTGAGTCTGTAAATGGAATATCTAGATACTGGATTGATTAAACTTCTGCCTTAAAAGGTTAAAGAAATGTAGCAGTTCTTTGAGCTTAGGGAAAATAAAATATAAAACTTAAATTCTATAACTAAATTTTACTTGAGTTTAGCTTTTAAGAAGAGAGAAAAATCATTGAACGTTTTTATTTGTGAGGTTTCGCTAGATATTATAGTTTCCAATTTGAAATAGGATTTTCAAATATTTAAACATTTTCTGAAATGGTGGAAGGTTGTTATTATCAGAAATAAGTTTAAGATATTGAAGAGAAAAATATAGTTCTTTTCGAAAGAGTTAGAGAAAATATGACATGAAAAATTTAAAATAATTGGTAAAGTATTATTTTATTTTTTTCCAAATTCTTAAATTGTAAAGGAAATACTAATTTTTTTTAGAGTTTTGAGATATGCTGAAACATTAAATTTTTAAAAATGTAAGATAATTAATCCTCAAAATCATACTGATAAAATTAAAAATATTAATACTTATTAGAAATTCGCTTAAGGTAATTAAATCTTATTGAGAATAAATATTTAAATATTTGAAGCATTTAATATACACTTTTAAAATCTTTGTTAAAAGTGAAGTCTATAAAATTTAGACATTAGGTACAATAAATTAATATTTCAGCGAAGAATAAATCAAAATGGTTACACGAATCCACAATTATCAGGTAAAAAAGATATTTATTCATTTTTAGAATTGTTAGAAATTAAATCAGCAGAATTTGGACATTAAGTACAACAAATAAATATAAAAGCGAAGAGGGTGGGACATCACAATTATGCAGCTAACGGTCATCACTAGTTTAGGTAAAAGAGTCATTTTTGAAAGGGCAGGTAAAAAAAAGAAAGGTAGAATTATTTTTAAAATGAAATCCATAGAATCTGGACATTACAAGGAACAACAATACAAACGCTGGTTAACATATACAAGAAATATTTTACCCACCATAGCAGTTAAATAATTATATTATTAGTTTAAGAGTGCATCTCTTTTATGAAAAAATGCATCTAAAATAAAATGAAATAAAATCTCTCAACATTATCACTACGTAAAAGGAAAATGAACATCATACTCATTTTTTTGAATAAAAACATTTAGAATGCTGGAATAGTTAAGTTTATTTTTTGTATGTATGTACAAGCTCATAAATAATAGTTTTCTGTATTTAAAAATACACTTGTTTACTCCTTTGAAAATAACACTTAAAATAAAAAAAAGACCTTAGCTTATCACTTCATAAACTGAAATCGCATTCTTCCTACCACGTCCTATGTATCAGAGAAGTGGGAACGCTTAGTAGCCACTCAAGTGAATTTTCAAAAATCCTGGTGCAGACTATATTATCAAATTGCATTAAACTGTAGCTTGTTGAGATTGGTTGTATATTTAATATCAACGATGTGATTTAAAAGTATTCAATATCAGTAAAAAAATCTCATGCAAAGGAAAAGATGATCCCCATAGAGAAGAAAAATGAATATAATATCAAGATTTTTTTCTTTTTTGCATAAAAACACCTAAACGCTTTTCTTTTTTTAACAATTTCTTTTTATTTCGTTTACTTCAACGCTACTCACAACAACAAAAATTCCATGCATAAAAAAAAGAACACCAATTTATTTATGAAAGCGAAAAAAGCCGTTCATGTTTTAGCTCAGAAACACAATCGATTACTTAAAAGGATATTGATAATCGATTTTTCATGCGAAGATCTCGGTTTGGAGGAATTCTGAAACTATCCAAGAATAACCGTTTGGAAGGCGCACAAATTTGTTCCTGGAAACTCGTTACACAAGTCCAAAAGTGTAATAAAAGTCCATTCCTCCTCTGCATAATAAAACGTTCACTCTCCGAGTAACGGCATAGGCAAGATCTCGTTTTCTTAAAGTCATTTGGAATGGACTGCGTCATATTGTTCCATGAACCCCATATTTAGAAACATTACAGGCACAGTTATAGATATTTCTGTCGTTTTATGTCTTTTCCGAAATTAGAAAAATTTAAATACGATTTGTATTTGTCTATCCAAGGAGGAATATGAAAGTGTTTTCTGAAATGTTTCCGAAATGGTAATGTAAAAATATTATTTAAATAAAAAATATTTGAATAATAGTCTGCTTTTTTGGAAGTTATGTTTATGGTGCTGGTGTATTTTTCTTTTCTTTTTGTATAAAGAAGTTTTCGTTTATATCGTAAAGAGGAATAATAGTATGAGAATCGATATAAATTTTAAATTTATCAGTAGTTAAAGATTTAGTTTCGAATATTGAATGAAATAAACTAGTAAATTCTTTTTTTAATTTAAATAAATAAAATAGTTAATTCTTTTTTTTGTATTTTTTCTTTATATATAAAGAAGTTTTCGTTTATATCGTAAAAAGGAATAATAGTATGAGAATTGACATAAGTTATAAATTTATTAGTAGTAAAAGATTTAGTTCCGAATATTGAATGAAATAAACTAGTAAATTCTCATTTTTAATTAAAAGTAAATAAACTAGTTAATTCTTGTAATTTGACGAATAACTATTGAGGAAGATGAAATTAAAAATATCAATATGAGTTTTATTGCCGTAAGAAATAAAAAAATATAGTATGAAATTTTCAAATACATCTTCATATTTCATCTGATATTGATGATTTTCATACCGTTTTCCTCGTCTCCGCTCTGTGAGATTCGGTATATACATGGGAGTTTTAGAAATAGATAGCTATAACTAAGGATGGGATCCTCACGTTTCAGGACTCAGTCTTATTGGTTCGAGAGATATGACCTCAAATACACTAATTAATTAGTGCAGACGATATTTTAAGTTAAAAAATCAGACACAAAAATGTACTTTCTCTGAATAAGCATATCTTTTTGCAATGGCTTCGGAGTTTTGAATACGTTGTAGTTGCAATCCGAGAAATATGGTCTACTACTGTGTATGTGAACTTTTTTCATACACATTACGTAGAAATATGCCGCCCAAAAATGAAAATTATAAATAAATATTCGAGGGCTTTCTGTCTGAGTGGTTTTGTACACCAAACACTCTGCAGCGTGGAGGTAGTGGGTTCAAATCCAACTGATTATCTAGCTGAATTTTCGTGATATTCTTCTCTTACTTGTGTTACCTGTTCCTCAACTTGACAAAAGTTTATAAGTCTTAATGGAACACACACCCTAACAAATATATGTTGTAAGAATGTGTGCTGTTTCAATGTATTGAGTAACAATAAGCAATTGCCGTGAGCACTGACAACTCTGTATATGTAAGTATAACAATTCACCTCATTTGAAGGGGTAGATTATTTTGAGTAGCAGACAGAGTTGTAGGAATGAAATTCTAGGACGGTTGGTTTATTTAGAAAACGAGGTGAATAAACAAATCTACAAGGGCCCTCGCTTGTCGAGCGGTATCGCCTGCCAAACGCTGTGCAAAGCGTGGTGGTAGTGGGTTCGAACTCCACTGTTACCCTTGATGTATATTCGTGCTGACCTTCTCTCCATTGTGCTATCTATGCTATTTGACAAAGGCTTATAAACCTAAATTGAGCACACAAACCTACAAATCTACGAGTAATAATGCTAATGTATTCTAATATCCTATGTAAACGACTTGGTGATGTCTCTCCTATTGTGCTATCTGTCCTTTTCTACTTGACGAAGGTTTATAAGCCTATTTTTGAGCACACAAGCCTGAAAATTTATGTTGTTGTTGTTACTTTACGTCGCACTAGAGCTGCACAATGGGCTATTGGCGACGGTCTGGGAAACATCCCGGAGGATGATCCGAAGACATGCCATCACAATTTTGATCCTCTGCGGAAGGGATGGCACCCCCGCTTCGGTAGCCCGACGACCTGCGCGCGAAGTCGAGCACTTTACGGTAGCACAGTTTAACGAGGACCAATACCGCACACCCTCGGTCCCTACGCAGACTGATCCAAGTGGTCACCCACCCGCACACTGACCGTAGCCAGTGATGCTTGACTTTGGTGATCTGCTGGGAACCGTGTCTTAACGATCAGTCCACTGCGGGACGAAAATTTATGTAATTGTAATAACCAATAACCAAGAGCTATAAGCAGAGAGCTCGCCGCACGTAGCTATACTCAATACTCAGTACCAATAACCAATCCTATGTAAACTCGTATGTAATTCCAATAAGCAAATCTATACATAAATTTTCAGTTAATCAAATGGTACATGATCAAACTTGATAAGTTTTTTTCTACTTACAAAGAATTTGCTACTGCATTTTTGTTTGAATCCAAGATTAAGATGAATTTCAATGCAATGCCCAGAAGTTCTGTACATGAAATAATGTTTTCGATCTACTAAAACTTGATAATTATGCTTACTCATGTGTTATGAGCATACCGTTTAAAATCAGTAATTTATTGATGCATCTTAGCCAGCCAAATTTAGTATGTGCTGAACCGTTTTCAAAATATTGTTATTAACTATTTCTTCATGAATATCAATAACTAACTATTTTTACCTGTGTGTGACTTACTTTAAAATTTTCAATATTCTCAAAATACACGAACATTCCAAATAGGAAACGTCAAGAACTGCCAACTCTATTATTTCGTCTTGAAGAAATTTATGAATATTTTCAAATTACTGGTAAGTACACTCCTTTATGCAGTAACTGTTCAGTTTTTGTATCATAAAGTGATAATCATTAGGTTTTCAGGCTTTAGATGACTAGCTTAAGTCAAATGTGCCATAAGTAATTGTAAAATTACTTATGCATACTTATAAGCATTTTTAGATCAAAAAATTAAATAATAATTGAATCTATTTGTTGGTATGTGTTTTTATATAATTGCAATTGGAATTATGTGATTTAAATTACTTATTTGCGATAGGCATTATAAAATTTCTTTTAAGTTGGTATACAATTGTTTCAGCGAATTATAAGTATGATTCTTATGTACTATAACTTTTAACCCTTGAGCTCAATATAAACTTAATTGTAAATATTTCGCACTTTTATTCGATCTTCTGTTATTCCTGTACAAATAACAAATAAAAAAAATTCCGTTATTTTTTTTGTTTTCAAAGTGGAATTTTATTTAGAAATTAAATTTGATCTGAACGAAAAATGTATACACATATACATTGTTTTGCATGGTAATGCAAGGATAACAAAATTGACAATTATTTTTAATCTTTTTAACAAAAGTGAGAAATTGTAGAAAATTTTTTGGATTTAGATATTAGAAAACCTTTTCATGACAAAGAGCAAAAAGTGATGCTATTTTTTGCATACATCAATTTTAATTAGATAATTATTTCTTTAATGAATAAATGTAATAATTCTGTTTTTTTGGACAAACCATCTATTTTGAAATCAATTCTTTTTATCAAAATGAATGTTATCTAAGTTGTAAATATTTTTAGTAAATAACAGTTTTGTCAGTTGGTTTACTAACTTCTCTCAAAGTTTTAAAAATGCTATTATTTAAGTGTGATATTGACTTTACAAATTTGATTGCTCCATATTTTTACTTGTAGATTTAACAGAATTGCAAGAAAAAAATCTATTTAATATTATATAATTAATTCGAAACAGTGATGCGAAATTTTTATATTCAAACGTTGACTGAATATTCAATTAGAACTATTATTTATTTATTTTATTGAGAGAAGTAAATAAATTGTTACAAGAGATATTGCTTCAAGGCGCTCTCATCATAAATAAACCTTTTTATTTATTCAAATTTAAAAGCATAACTCTTTGAAAAAACATCCCAACCTGTTCATCATTTTTTTGCAGAGATCCATTTTAAATCTGCCCTAAAAATATGCTGAAGTTGAAAATCCATTGCTGCACTGTTTTAAAATGGAAGATATTCGAAGTATAATACTACAGAAAGAAATCAGGCAATTTCTCTCTGTGTTTTAAAAATATTCTAAGACCTTTATGCGAAAAATAAGTCTTTGATCTTTTTTTGCAACAGACACAGAGGAGAGCATTATTCAAAACAAATCTTTTGTTTTCCATTATTGGTTGCATTTTGAATAAAATGTAACTTTTTTTTTTAAATAAAAATACTAAAAGCGAGACAAGGTTCGTAAAATGCAACTTCTTATCCAGAATATTTGAATTTAAACAAAGAAAATGTCTTGCTGATTATTCTTTGAAAGAAGCTATTTTAAATGGAATTAAGTAAAAAAAAAGAGCAAAACTTTTTAAATGTGCAAAATACAAACCTTTATTTATATTTACACGTATTTTTGCATCTCAAATACTTTGCTTACTTAAATCTGAAGAAAATTCACTTTCGAATTTATATGCGCCTTACTGTACAAGACATTTTCAAAACGAAAGATTTAATTATTGTAAATAAGAGAATATTTCTTACTTTATTATTAAAATAGTACATAAGATTGGGGATTTAAAACTTTCACTTTTCATGGATAAATTTTGGTAAATAAACTAAATGGTAAATAAACAAAACTCTCAAGTAGTCAAAATATGGAATGATTTCAATTTTTACATTAGAAAATTTGTGCAATAACTATCTTTAGAAGATTATGCTAAGAATCCTAACATTTATGTTCACAGTGTCTCTGAATCCAACTCTTTATTTCAAAATTGAACTTGAATTTTGCTATTTATTTTATTAAGCAGTCGCAAAATTCAGAGAAAAAACTACTGTTCACATTTTCTTGTAAATTTTTATTGATTATCAGTGTAAAATTCCATATTTTAGACTGACAATAGATAAAGTTGTTTAATTCTAGATTTAATTTTTTACTATGCTCTCAAGATGTAATTATTGCGTTACTCTAAACATGTTGTTCTTAAAGTATAACTAAATCCGTTAAATTAAAAAGAAGCTATTTAATTAGGATTTTAAGTTGTAATTATTTAGTTAAATCTTTTTTTTTATCCCCGAATATTTTATTTCTTTCCTTTAAATGCAAGTTGAGCAATTGTTGTATGAATTTGGAACATTAAACTGTTATGCACTTCTTGGATTATAATTTTTTTTTCATTAAAAGTTTCATGAGTACCTTAAAATATGTTTTAAAGTTTGTGAACTGGAAAACTATTGCGGTACCTATTTAATTTGTGATTTTTTGATTAACTTTCTCACCGTCCTACGAGAGCGTCTCGAAACTCCAATAGCATTTTTAACGAATCTACAGTTTTTAAAACGGTTGAACTTGCAACTCTCTTAAAGTGTTGTTCTTACAAAAATTCTCGGTACATGAAAAAAAGATTCTTTTAATTATTCCCGTAGTTTTTTCACATGTAAAATTGCTTCATCTTCCACATTTAAAAATTTATTTTTTCAAACTATTCTCTTGCTTTAGATTACATTTTGGGGGATAATCGGCAATTTTGACAAAAATTTTCTGTATTTTTTAATTTTAGTTAATTAGCTTTCCAAAACCTTTTGAATTTCGTTTTTAAAAATGAAGTTATAGTAGTTATTTCGTATGCTGACAGAAAAAACCGAAGCCGGAAGTAAACTCCCTAAAATGTAACTAAAAGGTTTTTGTTATGAATTAAGTATTTTGACCTTCTTCTTTTTAAATTTATATTTTTAAAACAAATTTGTGATTTATTGTTAGTATTATTCTTTATTTATTATTATTTTTTTTTTGCATTTTGCATGCATTTCCTGAAAAACGCTGATTTTGAGAAAAATTCTTCACGCTAACGCGCATTACAAAAGAAGTTTATTTTAAGTTTTTTTGAAAATGTTTGTTTGTTGTATAATATTTGATGATTTGAACTAAAAGCTAAGATCTATGTCTTAATTTGTTATATGTATCAAGTTTTAAACAAGATGCTTTAGAATTTTTTGCAATTATTTCAATATTAAACAGTATTTTTAGTTCTGTTTCATAATCTTTTTGAAACTGCTTTTAAAATTTTAGTTTAAAATACAGGTAATCACTGTGGGAATTGCCTGTATTTGAACTAGAATTTAAAAAGAAAATCACCGTGGGGATTAATGTAGCCTCACTTATTTTAGAAAATATAATGATTCTCTTCCATTCTCATACTTCGTAATTATTCTCACATGTACTCGAAATAACTTCGCAGTATACATTTCAGGAAATTTTAAAAAATCAATGTTTCATGAAAGAAAATCTGCAAATTAATGGAAAAAGTGTTTTCACGGTTAACTAGTTGTATAATAAATTACATTTGGAGAGTCATTTTCAGTCTATATTTTTTCTGAATATAAATTCCCAAATTGCTTTTTTTCCACCACTAAACTCGCCTTAAAGCCATTGAATTTTGAGACAAATACATGCAGAAATTCTAAGGATACTCGTTTCCAATTCAAACAAAATTAGAGCGTTTATTATGGGAATTTTGGCATATCCCAGTTCATTTTATACTTCTGCAAATGAAATATAGATGGCAGGAGTATAAACTCATACATTAATCTCGAATTAGAGGTCAGTTAAATTGTTGGCGATGTTTTTACTTTCAGTGCTCCAATGTTAATATTGATTATTTGCACAAATCTTGTATTTCTGAGCTATATTTATAATTTTATAAATGACTTATGAAATTTATGTAAAACATTTAATTTCAAATTTAAAGCATATTAATATCGTTCCATTATATTGTACTAAGTCATTACAACAAATTTTTTACTCGTTACCATAGATTATGTATCTGAAACTATTCACTTATACAGGGGAATAAAGTAGTTCTTACAAAATCCGGAGAATCATATTCTACCGAAATAAAGTCGAGTTGAGTTGTGCAGCTCTCGCTATAAAATATGTATCTGATATTATTTCCCTCTTAAAGTCTCTAGCTCAAGAAACAAAACTCTTCAATTTCTGCTTAAAAAAATGTTGAAACCGCCCATGCGAAAATACGTTTCTTTTTTTTTCGTTCCTTTTTCGAATTATTTTTGTTCTTTTTTGCGGATGAATATTTTCGTTGGCTTGCATTTCAGGAGTTGTAAAACGCAGCGTTTTCGTAAGTTTCTCGATTGTAGAATGTCTTTTGGTAGTTTCTGTTGCCGTAAAATGTTAGCGCTATTTTCATAGACGGCGCCATAAATTGCGTTAGAACCAGGCTAAAAAGAATTTCTGAAACATTATTGGATCACAAAATAAAAGAACTGAGCACCGTTCAACACCTGGGAATCAGTACAAGAATAATAGGAAACAGTATATTTTATCGTTCCTTTCCTGGTTATGAAATATGAAGGCTGCTGCACAATAACTATTGTTTATACATAAAAAAAATGAAAATAAATTTTTTTAACAAAAATAATAACTGGACAAAAATGATATTTTTCTGAAATATTCATAATGATATAACATTAATTTCTTGGGTACATTTTAGTGACGATTCTGAAAATAATAATTATGAGTTCATGGAAAATAACTTTTCTTCATTAGTTTTACAAAACTTCTTGTTTAGACAATTGTTTTAAACATTATAAAAAACACTGTGTACATTACATTCACTTCATCGCTTATACCAGGGAATAAAATATAAATTTTGCTGACGCATGACCTCTTGGCAAGCATACAGGTAAAGAGAATGTAATAAAGCTTTGTATAAAAATATAAAGTATGCATTCAAGATTAGTGTCGAAAATGTTAAAAGAACTCGCACAGTTACTGTGGCAGAATTTAAAAAATTTTAAATTACAACACCTACTTAATTTTAAATGAATCGTGAGCCTCATATTAATAACTCAAAGTATAGTAAGAACGATATTTCTTAAAGACAAACCGGTAGGTCTGAACAAGAATAATATATTTTTTTAACATTTTGGACATATTAGTCACTC
This sequence comes from Parasteatoda tepidariorum, assembly GCF_043381705.1. NCBI lineage: Eukaryota > Metazoa > Arthropoda > Arachnida > Araneae > Theridiidae > Parasteatoda > Parasteatoda tepidariorum. Next base: position 60,996,073 of record NC_092205.1, read on the forward strand.
TGCTCTTCTGAAATCTCTAGGTCTTCTGAAGACAACAGGAAGGGTTAAGAAAATCTGGTATATTCCTCATAAGATATCATTCTAACTCTGATGTGTTTAACTTCGTGGATTACGTTTCAATTGGCAGGTGTTATTCTTTGAAAATTTCAATATTCTGTTTCCGTAGCCATAACTTAGCGAGCCTGACATATCTACAAATAATTTCAATAATTAATAATGCATGTCTACAAATAATTTCATAAAATTTCATCCGATATTTCATATAGTATGCTCATATCATATGTTTGGAATGTATCATATGTTAGCATCTGTAAAAATATTATCAAAAAAATTGGTGGTGGGCAACGCTGAGTTTAATAGAGCGACAAGTGATGTTTATCGTTTAGAAATTTTCGAAGTAGCTATTTTCATTTGTGTGGTAGCAAGTCGAAATAGCTGACTATTTTGGAGTAGGTGAAAAATAAGAAAATTAATGAGAATTGAAGAATACGGTAGGAGAAATAAAAATTTAAAGCTATGACATAATTTTTTTTTTTAGCTCATTTCTTTTTGAAATGTTTATTAAACCAATTTCGTTCACATTTTTGATTTTCTTATTTAAAATTTCAGTGACTAATGTAGAAATTAGTGTATCGTAAATAATAATTACGTAGTAGAAATTACCTAAAATAATTTTCTTTATATTGATAATAGTTGATAGTTTATATGAGAATAAATAGTTTAAGATGTGGCGAAATAACGAAAAAAGAGCATTGAATTACGTGTACCTGACTTCCAAATCGCTACTCTTGATAAAATACTTGGATTGTATTTTTGACGTTAAAGCTACATAGTTAAAAATTCCGGATAAAATTACGGTAAAAAGTACTAGCGCTTTGGCTACCAGTACTTTTTTTCCGTCCGTTTATTTTTATCGGACCATAATGTCACTGGACAAAAATCTGATATACCGTAATTTTTGCAGTAATAATTCCCGCAAAATCACTGAATCACTCTAATTAAATTAATATTACTGTATAATATTTTGCGATAAAAATCAATTTCACAGTAAAATGGAAATTACGGATGATGCACCGAAAGTGTCGGTACTTTATACCGGAATTTGATCTGGAATTTATTACAGTAACTAAACATCACAGTAACTAGCTTTCAGAATCAAACATTCGAATCTGTTGAAAAAAGACTTAATATTCTCAGCAAATATTTTTTGGTGCCTGGTTTTGTAATTTAAAATACATTTTGCTCTAATTACTGAGTTCACTTTATAGCTTATGCCTCGAACTAAATTCAAAATTCGAAAAGCAAAATTCCGATTTCTAAACCAAAATTTATTCGGAATGGAATGGGTTTTTTCTTCCACTCTAAAATGGTTTTTCTTATGCGATCTTCACATTGCAGCTTTCTGTTTCTTAGTTCGTCAAATCATATTTTGTTTACTTTAGTTATTTTTGCCGGCAGGTGGTCGAGTGGTTAGCGTGCCTGACTGCGAAGCCAATGGCTGATGGTCCGAATCCCGCTCTGGGCATGGATGCTTCTCTCTCTCTGTGTTGTCTTCTGCTGTGTGAATGTATGAATGTGGCCCACCCTATGAACGGGTATTTGTGGTAGTGTGGCGTGGGTAATGTTGCTCGCCTCCGTGACGTTGGTTCACAGGTGCCCACTGGGTAACGATAAATGAGCAACACTTCTGGCATCTTCTAAGGCGAAGAACGAAAGCTCAGTGCCTGTCGTTATTAAAAAAAAACTTTAGTTGTTACTGTTTTAATTTTTGTTAAAACTTGAAAAGCTGAGGTAATATTTTATTCTATTTAAAAATATTAAGAATGAAGTGTTGTTTCCCTACTGTAAAATATTTTTCTTATAATATCCTCGCATAGCAACTTTCCATTTCTCAGTTTTTTCCATCATATTTCGATTATTTTAGCTATTTTTTTTCTTTGCATTTTATTACAAATAAAATGCTGAGATAATGTTTATTTCGATCTCACAATATTAAGAATAGAAGGGTTATTCCCTATTGTAGAATGCTTTTCCTGTAAAACCTTCAAATAGCAGCTTCAGTTTTTCTAATCATAATTCGATTGCTTCAACCGTTTTTGTTCTGAATTTTATTAAAACCTAAAATTCAGAGATAATTATTTTTCTATTTCACATAGATCAGCACTTTTGTAAGCTAACTCTTGAATGTAAAGTAGATTTATTTCCAGACAGAATTTGCCGCTTTTTGTCATAGGATTTATCTGTCGCAACTTTTATTTAACTTACATTTCTGACATAAAAAAACATAGAAATCTAAGGTATTGTGTATCGTAAATTCTTTTGATTTAGAACAAGGTTGCTGTCAACATTTAGAGAAGCAATACTTCTGAAGATCTATGTCCTATACTGACATCGTCGTTCTTTACCCACGAAAAAACTTTTCTATTTTCTCGGTTTCTTAAATTACAGCAAGTAGTCCCGGTGTTGCATTCAGCTTTCCAAGTTCCAAAGTGGAAAAAAAAGTTTTTTTTGTTGAAAGAAATAAAAAAAAAACGTAAACAGTGAAACAGAAATCCGAATCCAAATTGTTCGACACAAAATTTCTAAGCACGTTTCTGAACACCTCGAGTTTTTATAGTGGGTAAAGGTGCGGCATATTGAGAAGAGAAAAGAGACAGCAGGAGAAATACTTCTCAACTCTTGTAAACTTTTAGAGTCAATAAAAAGTATGAATTTTTCTAGAGTTCTGGATTTCACTTTTCGGTATCCACCTAAAATCCGCGATTCTCTTCATTTTTTTTTTTTAATAATTTTTTTTCTTTGTATTGTTTGTTTCACCTTGCTGTTCTACAGTTTGCTTTATTCTACACTTTGCACTTTTTTTTCTCCCGAATTGGGGAATAAAGCTTTGAACGAAAACAGAATTCCTTATCCCTTCCAGTTCAATATACGTTCTATCTGTTTTACCATTGCGAGTACCAAAAAAGGGCTTAAAATATTTCGAAGGATATTTTAAGCTCTAAATTTATCAATGATTTCTGCTGAAACTATTCTCACTTTGGATTTATGTGAGTTATATAGATACTGATATGTTTCAGAAATTCAAGGCATTTTAAAAGTCTCAAAGTGAAGAAATACACTGATGGACAAAATTAAGAGATGGAAGACATTTTCCCAAATATTGCTCGAAATACTGAATATAAATAAATGAAATTTGGTATGGATATCGCTTATTCCATGATAATAAAGTATGCAAAACAAAAATGAAAGTGCCATTCACTGTCAAGACCTATTGGCAATAAATCCAATGTAGTCTGAACTTAAGGATAAAAGATGATAATAAAAGTGAGGCTTGTACAGTGTGTGTTGCCTCTAGTATGGTGTATGGTCACCCCTGACAGACAGACAGCATGCACAACGAGTATGCATGCTGTTAATAAGGGAGTTAAGGAGGACTTGTGGAAGACCCTCCCATTCTTCCACCAGAGCAATTTTTAACTCCAGAATGGTTCTGGGGGGAGGTTGGCGCATCGCAATAGCTCTCCCAAGAGCATCCCAAGCATGTTCAATAGGATTCAGGTCAGGGGATTTGGCTGGCCAATCCATTCGTTGAATATCCTCGCTTTCCAGATACTCATCAACCATGAGAGCCCTATGTGGTCGCGCATTGTCGTCCATAAAAATGAACTCAGGGCCAACAGCGCCCCTAAAAAAACGCACATAGGGCTTTAGGACCTCCTGCCTGTACCTCTGGGCATTCACGGAACCATTGTCAAACACATGGAGCGGTGTGCGGGTATCTTGCATGTGCGAATGAATGTCCGAAAATGCTTTCCATCTCTTAATTTTGTCCACCAGTGTATTATACCTATAACTTTGTTTTTATATTTTTTGCAGTAGTGGTTGTAGATCTAAAGAAATAATTTAAATAATTTCTTAAGAAATAATTTACCATGATGTTTAACAGTATGCCTTTTGCACTTTCTTTTAGAGTCGATGAGTCAAGCTCTAAATAAAAATCTCTAAAACTCTCTAAAAAAGTCTTTATCTTACCCAGTTCAACATATAGGGTGTTCCGAAAGGACCACTATTTGCGGATATTTTTCCTATATTTTAATATAAAGCAAAGTTTTTTACGCTGTTTGATCTTTTTACTTCGAGTACGGTGCTCAAAAAAGAAAACATCTAGAATAACTTTCTTTTTTAAGCAAATCTGTTCTGAATGATCTGTCAAATAGTTCCCAAAAATAAAATAAGACTTCTTTAGAATTCGATTTCTCAGGTTCTATTCTACCGATTTCGCTCAATTTTCATATTTAATCATTTAAAAACACATTCGTTAAAACAGTGTAAAAATTTGTACTTTGCAAATTAATTTTTTTACTGTTATTAAATAAATCAACAAAAAATTATTGCTAAAAACTTTTTTTTCTGTTCGATATTATTTTTTGGATAAGCAAATTTTATAATTCTGTGCGAAAAATTTTTCTATTAGATCCTAAAATTTCCGAGATATGGTGAAACACACAGTAAATTAAATTAAAATTAGGGGGTCGAAACTTTTGACTGCATTCTGACTAAAATTTTAAAACCATGTATTCCAGATTGCTCCTCCCAACATAATACTGGGGTCAAGAATTTGAAACAGTCAAATAAGAGGTATGCTTATTAAAGGAAATGCATTTTTTTGTCTGATATCGTATTTTAAACTATAGCTTGCACTACTCAATTAGCAAATTTAAGGTTAGGCCTTGGAAACATTAAGATTGAGTGCTATTACGTGAACAGGCGACCATTTAAAAATTAAAAGTTATTCCAGATGCTCTGTTTTTTTGTGTTTGTTTTTTTTGCAATACGCAAGTGTTAATTGAATTTAGTAATATGTAGCCACGTTTTGTACCATTAAGTTCAATCGCATTCAATCGAGGTCCAAACTTTAAAATAAACTTCAACCTCGCATTAACTCTTTTCATCAAATCAAAGATAAGACAAGCCCATTGCTTTTATTTAAACACCGCACTTCATATTCATAAACTTTTAAGAAATGAATATGTTTCTTTTTTGTTTCGTTCATGGTGAAACGAATAAATGAAAAATTTAAACAATGTCGATATACTTCAAGGAAACCCCTCGATCATACAATATATTACGATAATGGTTAAAGAAATCTCTCATCAGAATATCTCAAAAGAAATTAGATAACCTATTTACAATGTTAAGATTAATAGCAAAGTTTTATCTCCCACAAAATAAAAATGCTTTCATAAACAACTTCCACGAAACGAAAATTAAAGCATCATACTCTGGACAATCGCCAAGCATTCTATCAACTTAGCACTTTACTAACCCAACTTTATCACAAAATTGTAGGCCTTTAGAATATGTGGTGTTTATCAAAATTTTCAAAAGCCGCCAAAACTTTTCAGGAAGTTTCTAACTTGTTCTGATTTGCGTTATATTCATCAATAGTGAAGTATTCTATCCAGGGAGGAACTGCGAGAGAAAATATTTTAAAATCAAATTTTGCACTTTAATACTTTATTTTCTGGTCTTGAATTCTTCATAATGCTAGTGCCACTATAAAAGGATATATCAAAGGTTATACTCAGGAGGAAAGGTTTAAATCTTAAAAGATCTTATCAGGTTTCATTATCCCTCAATATCCTGCCCTATATGAAGGCTTATGAATAGGTTTGACTAGAATACCTGTTACATAGAATTTTCCTGAATCTACATTGACGTTAAAAGTTTTTCGATCTTTTAAATATCATAAAGTATAGGTTTTAGAGTATAGGTTTATACTTTGTAGGAAAGATATATACTATACATATCTTTTCTTACTTATAGCTATATATTCGAGCATTAAGTTTATGTTTCAAATTATTTGCGTTATAAATTCGTGTGGTGTGGTTTTCATATAAAAAGTGATCTGTGTATTAAAAACTCTAATTAAATATCGTATAATTAATTTATAATATATGCCATTATGAAAATGGCAACTGTAAAATTTTGTATAAAATTTAGGTTCAAAAATGCATTTATTTATTATTAAGACTTCAGAAAAACTAAAAAGTAGTGCATGGAATCCATTTAACGTTAAAATTTGCGAAAATGACATAATTAAATAATCAAATTTCAAATTATTTATGTCCTTTATATGTAATTTTAGTTGCTGGGTGGTGCAGTTTGTTTGTCGTCGGCCTTCTGAGCCCAAGTCTGCGGATTCGATCCCCGGCCCAGACACCGGATTTTCGGGATGCAGAAAATCTTCAGCGACCATGTCGTATGATTATGCGACATGTAAAAGATCCCTGGTGTGCCTTATTGGCTCTTGGCATTTCCGGCAAAATTAAATTCCTAGTGCACTTTAGCATCCAAATAGAGTCTCAGTGCTGCCATCTAGAGTGGCAGAAACTAGACGTCCAAATTAACATGGCCAACGGTATCTCACCCATTGTGGTGGTCCTGAAAGAGTGGATACCACTTCTGGAGAACGCACTAGGTCTGCTCATCGGGAAGATTGATTGTGCTGCTCATAGGAAATATATGTAATTTTTGTTAATAATTCAACGGAAAAGGGGAAAAAAACGTATAAAGTAATTTAGAAAAAAAGCATAAATGAAGCAAGTTACAACTGTGCACGATTCATTTTGTTTGACGTGCATTAATATATTTACCAAATTACAAAAACTATTTTATAAATGTTTGTTGTACTTACGCTGATTTTACTGAACTAATAGTTTATTAAAATATTCTAGGGACATTACCAAATAGATTAAAATAATTTATCTTTTTTTTATTGATAAACATTTTAAATGCTTTAAAAAAGAATTTCATCTAGTTTGTACAGAGCTCTGAAATTTGCGATAATAAATTAAAACAATAGTGAAAAAATTACTAAGTGTTTAGCACAAATCGGAATTTACAACTGATGTTTTTCAATTAGACTTTTTTAAAAAATGTGTTTCTTTCGCAAAAACTCACGCTCTGGAGCATTTTATTTACTGCATTAAATATTAGCCATTGATGATCAATTCTCGTCTAGAAACATTTTTTAACAAAAGTTTAAATTACTAAATTAATGTATTGTTTTGAGAATTTTTGTTTCATTAAAATTTTAATCTTATTTTATTGCACTGAAAGTTTTGTGCTTAATATATAATGTAATTTGATTTTTATTTAGATAAAATATTTACTCGCTAATTCATACTTTGTTTAAAAAGTTTACATTTTTAAACAGTTTTATCACTTATTTTAAATAAATTATCAAAAAAATGAAACCAAAGTTTGATAAAATTGTTTAAATAGATCTCAGTTTTAAACAAAAGAATATTTTTTAAGAGTGTAACAAGAGTTATGAATATAAAGTTTCATAAAAATTATTAATAGCGAAACTAATTTATTTCAAAAAAGCAATTTCGTTAAGTGATTTTAGTTACCACAAATTGAAATTCCCCGTTTATTTTGAAAGGCTCGTAATTTGATTAAGTCTGTTAGGAATACATTTTTACCTTTTTAAATGAGTTTGTAAAGTTTGATAAGTATCTTTAGTTGCCTCGTATCATAACACTTATATTTATTTGAAATATCACATTGTTTAGACGAAAAACAATAATTGATAATAAAGAGTAAAAATAGATAAATCTAAAGAATATTTATCAGGATTCAAAATGTTTTTTATAAATTATTATGCTTTTTTAAATTTCGTTTTGTAATAAATGAAATCTTTCCTATCTGAAAATACATTTGCAATTTGAAAGTAATTGTTTTAAAATGAGAGGACGAAAATTAAAGTGTTAATATTTTTTATTTGATATTTTTAAATAATGAATAACATTTTATTTTTTAAAATGCTTGCTTCATGTAATAAAGAAGATTAAAACTAAATTGTAAAATTTAGAAACAAAATTTTTAATCGAGTTATGTTTTAATTTTAAGTACTTTAATTTTTTTGCCCTTGATTTAGACGCTTTGAAATAAAGATTAATTTGAAATGTTTACTGGAAATAATTAATTATGCAAAATTTTATTTTATTACAATGATAGAAATAGTATTATCTTCAAAACATTTATGTAAATGTAATTAAAGAAAAATTCAATTATTATCAGTTCTTTTTGCAAATGTATGCTTCAGGTTTTATTTTTTGATATTCCATTTTTAAAGTAGGATGTGAAATTGAATACTGCTCACATGTAAAATAAATGTAAAAATATTTATAAGTGAATTCCTTTTTATAAATCGACAACTAAAAAGCAATTGTTTTATTATAATGTGCGCGTCTTTCATATTAATATAATTAATAAATAATTCACATTAATTAATAATTAATATAATTAATTATTATAACTATGTAATGAAATTGTATTAATATAATTAATAAATAATTCATATTAATTAATAATTAATATAATTAATTATTATAACTATGTAATGTAATTGTATTAATATAATTAATAATTAATATAAATGATTATTATAATAATAAAATGTAATTAGAGAACTAGGAAGTTCCACCACCTGTTCGCTACGTTCACCAACCCACGAAATTGCTTTACATCCATCATTGTTTTCTTAAGTCAATATTTTGCACAAAATCACAGAACGCTTTTAAAGTATATAATTATTATAGTTTTATATAAGTACATTTTTTTAATATGTTAGTTGAAAGAAAATAGATGATTGTCTAAACTTGAAAAATACTGCACTTAACTTGTACTTAGCCTAATAGGTACAAATTGTGTGATTCGATATAAACAGGGCTTCCAACTTTTTACTCTTTGTGGGAAAACTTTTTCTTGCGTTAGTGTTTTAATGCATGATCTTTCTATCGTAAATTTTATTCACAGTTATTTTCCGCACTACTACATGTAAATGATGCAAAAATTCATGTAAAAAGCAACTTTTTCTTTCCAATTCCTTCGCGTCTTTTAAAATGTTGGCAAAATTGTAAAATTATTACAATATTCTTTTTGATTTTCTACCATTCTACTATTATAAAATATTTAGCAAAATGCTTTGTGGTTGTCAGCCCTGTAAGGAGAAATAAATTAGATTTTTTTAATTTTTAAAAGTTGTTAAATTTTAAGAATTAAGAATTTTTTGTTGCTTTTGGCACCTTCTCGAACGCGTGCTTATAAAATAAAGAAATAAACATCTCGTAAAGGAAAAATAAATTTTCTACAACAATAAAAAATAGAATAAGCAAAAAAGCATTTATATTCGCAACACCTTGCGAACAAAATGTAATTACGAAATAAAGATTGCACTAAGTTCTCAGACAAAAATGGTTCTTCTGCGCATCAAATTTTAAATCTGCCGTTGCATTTCAGCGGGTATGGTATTTTGTTTCTACCGACCAAACACGGTATTTATTCCTACAAGTTTATTATTTAATATAGTTCTAGGACAAATAGTCGAAAGCTGAACTTTTTTTTTATTCCATCGTACATCTTATACTTTTGTTCTACAGCCAATAGTTAGTTCAAATTTTTAAATTTTATAGGTCTTGCCCTTAAAAACAAAATGTAATATAAACTAAAAGAAAAATCGCAAAAAAGCACTTATAAAATTGTTAATTGTTTAATTAGGGTAACTTGCTTAATTAAAACTTTCGAATAAATTATAATTTCGAAAAATGTCAGAGTTAAGCTCATAAACAAATACTGTCCTTTCACTTGCGGGAAGTCCATAGTTGCATTCCTGTGGTGTATAAAGTGACTCGTATGGTATTTTTCGAGTAAAGTATAGCAGTTAATTCTCGAACTAATTATGGAGTGTCAAATTGTTCCCTTTATATATTTCTCTAGGCGCTTTCCTAATTTCAAGAATCTAAGTTTTATATTTTTTGCGCAGCAAAACAATATGCAACGATAAGTTAAACGCACAAAACAGCGGCAATATGCATTTTTATTCCCATTGATTTTATTTGCGCCCAATTATAACACTAAATCAAGGTGGCTGTATTTAAATGGGCATAATGAGGTGCATCGAAAGCAACGGAATATTCAGGATACAAAGGGAAGGTTGGGATAATACAGCCAAAATTATTGCATAGAACGGATTTCCCAGTTCGTATGAGAACATTTAAAATGAATAGAAATTCGTACTATAGAGGGATGCAGTCAGAATTGAGCAAATATGCAACAAATTTTTAAAGACAGAATGTGATTACATCTAACTTTACTTAGACTCAGAGTCTCGTGGACTTCACGTGCCATAATGTCTTGGTTGCCTCGTTCTTTAACTGTTGCAAAGTTATTTTGAAAGTCAAGTTGACGGCTGTTTTTGATCTTGACGAATAAGGTATTGATATCTACCCTTCGCGAACATTTTACATTATTCGTTCGCAGCCATTCATCGTAAACATTGTTTGACGTAACTAACCACCATTAAACGATAAATGTCTGCATTACTAGAGCTGCTAGCTAACAACGCTTTTAGGGAAAATTTCTTCAGGTTGAAATTAAGTTTATATTTAATTGTGAGAGTCTTTGTTTCGAAAATGTGACTTAAAATTATCTTTCACATCACAACACGCAAATGTTTAAAATCGCCACTTTATTCCAGCTTTGTTCCAGCTCTTCTCAAATTATGGAAAAAAATTACCAAAAATTCTGAAATCTTTAGCTTTTAATTGTCTACCGCCCTATAAAATCTTTGAAAAAAGCGTATTAGTTAACATCTCTGCTTTACGGCCCACCTTTTATTCATATAAATCATGCTGTTCCGTCTTTATCATGAAATTGCATTTGCTTTAAAGGCTGTCATGCATACTTTTAAATTTATTACATGCCAATTGATGTACACTCTCCCTAACTTTCTTACCTCTAATACGTCTGTTATCTTTTCTCTATTTCTAATTCTATAAATGTTTGTTTTTTTCACTTGGTAACCGTTATGGATAGTTAAGAGTATCAGGCCAAACGAATGCATGTAGTGTTAAAAATAAATAAAGGGCTTTTAGTTTTTTTACCCAATTCGTTTTCAAGAAAAAACCTGAAATTAAAGGCGGCATTAAAGTTTTCAAGTAATGAAATAATTTCTTGAAAAGTTATTCTTTTACAGACCAGCTTTTGACTTTTCAATGCTTCGAATGATATCGCATAGAATGACAAATTGCCAAAAAGAGCGTTAATATTCAAAAGATGACAAATCATAATTTTTTTTTTTTCATTCAATGTTTCTAAAATTTTTAGATTAAGTCTCAATATTTGATAAAATGTATATAACTTGGAAAAGTAGTTTAAATCGTAGTTTAATTAGTAGTAGTTTAAATTAACTAATAAAACATTCCTTAAATAACCAAACTTCTATTTAATATTAGTTTAAAATAATCAAAAACAAGTGTAGTAAAGGTTTTAATTATTTTATGGATTAAATAAAGCGCATGACACAATCAGAACCCCCAAAATTATGCGAAAGAACAATATATGCAATTCAGGTAGGTTTGAAATTATCTTGTTCAATTTTCTTTAAAATGAAGCGATAGCTATAGCTAGAAACTATTCATATTATGTATTTTTTTCAAAACAATCTATTCAAAGTTTCCTGTCTGTACGAAATCAATCAAAACATACATTTAATATCTTTATAATTTTTTATGAAATTTAAATATGCGTTGCAATTTACGTAACCCAAACAATTCAAATTAACTAAGAATACAGTAAAATATATCTTTGGTATTCTCGATCACTTCAAAGTGAAAAACAAAATTTCTATGTAACGCAATGAATAAAATTCATCAATGGAAGACGAGACATTCTTTAAAAGACTTTAATGAAATAGTTTCAATAACAACTTATCAAAATAAACAAGATAAGTCACACAATTTCGAGTTCCTATTAAAATTAATCTTATACTCAATATCAGCATCATTATGAAGAAAATTACAAATTTGCGTGATAATAGTGCTTCCTTTTCTAATAAATTAACACTGATATCGTTAAACATTATCACTAGTTTCAGTTTTATATTATGGACTACGTACTTTCCAAAGTAAACAGATCTGCGTTGCTACATTATTAGATGCTATGGGTGTCTTCGTGTTTTTTTTTTGTTGATACTTTCCTTCGCTTTTAGGTTGAAACAAATTAACGAAACGTTCGTTTAGAGTTAATTGAAAAGTAATTAGGGAGAGGAAAACTAATCATCGGCTTCTGCAGAAGGAAAATAATCGGCAAGGGTTGGTGAGGAAATCCTTTCGTGTTGAAAGGTTCTGCTTTTGCACATAGAATTGACTGTAAATATTCGATCCTTTTGAAGGGGTTAATTGGTTAGAATGAATTTTGAAACGACTGATTGTCAGTAATTTTATTTCGAAATTAATGTGACGCTATTTCTTAACAGTATAGTTACTAGCCAATTTAACATTTTGCTTAAATAGATAATTAAATATTTTAGAATATTATAACTGATCGAATAGTTATTTGCTAATAGTTGCGATGCGGAATTAATTCGAAATTAAAATGCATAATTTGTTGGCAATTTCGCGTTATTTAAATTACGACATAAAGTCAACTTATTATTGTTTAATTTCAATATGAATTAGTAGCACGTAATTAAATTTTCGGCATCAAATAATTTAAATTTCATGTTGTAATTTTTGCATTTATATTTTGTTAACTCTGATGGATAAATGGATGGATGGACATTTCAGAAATCGAATTACGCACTTGCTTTTATGTCACTATCCTAAAAGTTTGTGCAAAAGTTCATATGGGTTGGTTATTATACATTCATTGCACTGACTCTTCTTTTGATTAAATAGCTTACGCAAATAATTCAATTTGCAATAATTGAAACCCTATTAATAATGTTGGTGTAACTTCGATCTTGATTGTATTTATTTAAACAATTAACATATATAGCACTAGTATATTCTGTGTCACACTTGATTGCTTCATTGTATTTAGAGTTACGAATAATTATGGAATAAATCTTGCCTTTTTAAGGCTTTAACTTAGTATGTCACCATTTTAGAACTTGTTTAAAAAAGGTATCTTGTGATATTGATCAACACAACTAAAATTATTAATACTCTTATAGAAAAGTGATTATGTACAAATTAAAGCCAAATTAAAAAAATAATATTTTTTTCATTGCATTCAATATACTTCCGATTTATGAACGAAAATTGCTTAAGAACAACCCACTATGGCGTGTTAATAATGCTATTTTCTAAGTTTTTTTCGCTCTTCAGAGTCCTCTAGCGGCACAGAAAAAAAATGGTTTAGTTGGTGCTGTAAATGTGAAGAGTTTATTACTGCAAATTAGAATTTAGTGTCTTCCGTCTCTTTCCAATTCTGTTCATGTTCTATCAGTATTACAATTATAATTACTGTTCGAAAATTAAGTTGATTTTGCTTCATTTTCATCAAAATGCTGGAATCAGGATATAATAACGTGACTTTATATTAGTGCTTTGACTTCTGATTACAAATTTTTCATTGAATTTATTCCATTTTATTTAATAAAAAGGATATTTTTCTTTGATTTTTCTCTAGGAAATAAAAATGGCAGAAAGAACAATATTTGTTTTTTTATTACACAACAATTTTAAAACTGGTACAATTAATACCCAATTAATACTTTTCTTAAATGTTTCAACCATAAATTCGAATAATATTGAATTTAATAAATATTTCAATAAGCATTTACATTTAAATTTATTTTTACGCAAATAATTTAACGTATATTTCTAGTTTTTTAACTGTTGCTCTTAGTATCAGTGATATTAAGTTAATTTTTTTAAATACCTCGTAAATTCAAAATAGCATGCTTCCTCAGTAAAATAATAGTAAATAAATTTATAAGTATATCTCAGAAAAATAAATTTATTGATAATTTAAATAATTATCAATAAAAGTGTAAGCATGCATACGTGTAAGTTAGGCATGTTCATATTTAAAAAAATCTCAAATTTCTGGATTTTAAAAGTATATGTCATGACTCCAAACGTGATTCATTGATTTACATTATCAAAAACTAAGTCTCTAAATATTGTTTTCAGTAAATAAAGGTAACCTTTAGAATGTTTTCGGAAGTTTTTATGTGTTCTGAAGCTCAATTTTCTTAACTATCACTTGTTTCCCTAAACTTTTAAAGCGCAAACTATTTTAATGAAACAAAAATTTATATGAATATCAATTTTCAATGTTTGTCCAAATGTATATTTGTACCAAAATGATAATTCGTTCTGTGCTTAATTAAATATTTAGAATATTCCGAAGTTAGTAAATAGTTCTAAGCAGCCATGTGTAGAAACTACCGGCATTTAAGTAGCATAATAAGCTAACAAATGACCAGATTCCTCGAATCCCATCTTCAAAACTGCAGAAGTTTATAACTGAATGGCCAATTAAGCTTTCAAAACGTTAGAAGGGTTTTAATAAGATAAGGATTTCGTTTGGTATGGGGAATATACGTTTAAGTGGTATGCAATTAAAATTTGTTTCTAAATATTTCAGATATTAGAGTATAATATTTTATTTGTAATTACATATTTATTTTTTACTTAGCTAAGCGTTTAGTTTTTAATTGATCATTTTATGAAATAAGTTCTTAATTACAAGGAAAAGATAACGTGTTCTTTTTCAGTTTTAAAACCAAAAGTATAAGAAATTTGCAAATTCTAATTTTTTTTCAAAAAAGAACTCTAATTTTTTAAATATTTTTGTGATTGGAGCTGAATACGCTTGCTTATAGCTGCGGCATGGAGTTTTTGCTGTGAAACCTAAAACTATAAAAGTACCGAGCATTTATGTTATATCAAGTTTATTTAAACATTTTTGACTCTTTGATAATAAAAATGGATTAATTCTTAAAAATGGAATAATTCTTAAAAATGGAATAATTCTTAAAAATGGAATAATTCTTAAAAATGGAATAATTCTTAAAAATAGAATAATTTTTAAAAATAGAATAATTTTTAAAAATGGAATAATAGAATAATTTTTTAAAATAGAGTAATTTGAAAAAAAAAGAATAATAGAATATTTTTTTTGAAATAGAATTGTAGAATAATTTTTAAAAATAGAATAATTTTTAAAAATAGAATAATTTTTACAAATAGAATAATTTTTACAAATAGAATAATTTTTAAAAATTTTATAATTTTCAAAACGTTCCAGAACACTGTCTGAATAGAATGAGAATTTACTTAAGCACACCGGTGAGATGAGAGCCTTTCGTGCTGCCCAGTATATGAAACCCGCGAAATAACAAGTCAAAATCTCACAATTTTTTTAAAGGTTACTTTTCTAGAACCGAAATGCAACCGTTATTGTTTTAACTGCCCACCTAAAATATACTGACCCATCCCATATGCATATATTTTTCCCAAACGCCTGAACATATATTCAACTGTTAAGCATTTTTAGCTGCAATTTTTAAACTCTGCTCACCACAAAGGGTCATCTTATACAGCCCTTAGATGTCAAAACTCGCAAAACTCATCCTTTTAACAGTTAGAAGCGTTTATCACTGAAATAAACAAGACAACAACATTTCTAACTCATTTTCTAATGTAAAATTCCTCAATTTGATATCTTAGTAATTTGTATCCTAGCATCTCTACTTAATTTTCAGTACAAATCTCAATTTTACAGCCTGAACAAATATTCAACTGTTAAGCACTTTTAGCTGCAATTTTTAAACTCTGCTCACCACAAAGGGTCATCTTATACAGCCCTTAGATGCCAAAACTCGCAAAATTTATCCTTTTAACAGTTAGAAGCATTTATCACTGAAATAAACAAGACAACAACATTTCTAACTCATTTTCTTATGTAAAATTCCTCAATTTGATATCTTAGCAATTTGTATCTTAGCATCTCTACTTAATTTTCAGTACAAATCTCAATTTTACAGCAAACCCTTACACCTAAAGGTTTGAATTTACAACACACTTATGCACACAAACCAGGATTTGAAAAAATCAATATTCAATAATGTGTAATAATTTTGCAACTCCCAGAAAAAAATATTTCGATGATGAACTTGGAAATAAATTTTTTGTTGTTGCATTCATTGCATATATACAAGTACTTGAATTTGCTTTATTTGAGAGGAAGAATTTGAAATCAGAAATTAGTTTTCTCTTAAAACTATATTTTTTTTAAATGACAGTTTTAGTTTAATTTTTGCAGAAATATATAAGTTTAAAAGTGTTATATATTACACGGCGTCACATAAATGTTGCAATAGACTTCTACGGGGGGTAATGCACATCTTCAGGATAAAAATTGCATGAAAACCCATGCCTGGAAATGTCGTACACGGCTAGAGTGCTTTACTAATTATGACTTGTTCAGAAACACGGCAAGAAACAGTTCGTAATAGAGAAGTGCCTGCCCCTAGTGAAGTATGACGATATTGCCAGGCATGAGTTCCTAGTTCCTATGCAATTTTAATCCGGATGCTGTACCTTAACTTCCCTAGAAGTTTTTCGTAATATTTGTGCAATCCCTTGTTATAGATAACGTTTTATAGACTTGCTCATTTTGTCAAAAAGTAGACTAAAAATATCATTTAAAGAAAAAATCATGGAGAGAAATCGATTGCAGATTTGAAATCAGTAATACGAATATATCTAGGATTTGAAATCAGTAATACGAATGTATCTAGGATTTGAAATCAGTATTACGAATGTATCTAGGATTTGAAATCAGCAATACGAATGTATCTAGGATTTGTTGAAAAAATCTCATGCAACAGAGAGAAAAAATTCTTTCCCGATGTATTAACTGGAACTGAATAGTAAAAATTGCGCGGTAAGTGCGATGTTCTGGATTGTAAAAGTAACACCTATATTTGGAGCACAATTGTAAGACTCTGGTATAGGAAAGATCTACTCTCACTTTTACAATCCACAAGATTTTTCACACAATCATGTAAAATTCTTTATATTAAATTTATATGAAGAATTAGTCCTTGTGTAGTAAAATTAATTGTGCAATAAAATATTATAAATTAATTAAGCATTTTACCCTACAATAAACAAAACATTTTTTCTTACATTACTATGCCACATAACTTTCACAGCTTATAACGCTTACAGATAATAATTTTAACTATGGACATAAACATTTAACATTAAATTAAAAATCTTTCCTCAATTTCTAGCTTAAAGGAAGGAATGTAATTAAATCTTTTATAACAAAAACTGATCCATTTCGGGAGAAAATTGCAGGCTCTTATATTTTGCCCAAACGCTTTATAGTAACGCAAATAAATTGCAACTCAAACATTTCCAAGGTACCAATTTCAAGAAAGATTTTCTGAGAATCTGACAACAGCAGAAGAAAAAAAACATAAAAGTGAGAAACACTGCGACATTTTCTCATATTTCAAAGAAAACGAATACTCTTTTAAGTCCCCCGAAAAGGTTTGAAAGCCAAAATCTTCCGAGCTAATAAATAGCCTAAAAAGCGAAATTTAAAAACATCGAAACCGCCCACTCAAATTAGCATAAACAACAACAAGAGGCAATCTATTCTAGTCTTTTACAAACCAATCAGAAACAAAGAACTCCAGGACCAATTTCACCCCTTGGCATATTTCAGGGTTTCTCTTTTACCTTTTTGAAAAGATTTATATGAGCAGCACTTAGCTAAATTACCGCCGTGGTTATTTTTCAAATTTTTAGTCATCGGACGCTTTTCTAAATGCGTGGTGTCGTTGGAGTTCTGAAGGCAGAGTCCTAAATCATTTCTAATTTGCCGCTTTGTAGCTATATTTTTGCCCCGTGATTCCAGCTGTAAGGTACCAAAGCAGGCGGAGATTTTTGCATGCAGGTACTCGTTAGGAAAGAATCATTAAGATTCATTATACGTCGCGAAAGAAACATAACGCTTTGTATACGGCGTTGGAGCTACCACGTCTCGACATAGATAACATGCCCATTTGGGAGATTATACGTCTTGAAATATTTTACGTTTTGCTTTTTTTTTATCGAGTTCTTGCAAACATATTCATCTGCTTTATATTTCATCTTAACATTCATGTGAGTCGAATATTTAATTATAGGTGGGGTTGACTTGATAATAAATATTTGCTGTTTAGCTTGAAGTTTCTTCATCGTTAAATCTAATTTTAAGTATGCTTTTTTATGTTTTAGGAATTTATATGCATTTTTTGAAAAAAATTTCTATATATTTTGGGAAAGGAAAATCATCCATAAATGAAGTATAAAAATCTAATAAAGAACCATTGTTGTTGTTTTTTTTTTAAAAACTGATAGATTTTTATATATTGCTAGTTTTACTATATGATACAAACTTCTGCCAATTTATTTACCCAGTTTTTTTTAACTCTATAAATATTAACTTAAATTTGCTATACAATGAAAAAAAATTAACAAACAATGTAAAATAGCTTATTTTAAACATTGCTTAATTTGTATATAATTTTATTCCATATAAAAGTCTAACCATTGTTAGTTGATATTTAACAAATTAGATTTTTACACAATATAACATTATCGCTAAACCCCGTCCCGCCCCCAAAGGGGGCATCCGGGTATTAATATTTACAAAAGTTATAACATGATGAGCTAAAATCTTCTTTATACAGATGAAAAGATGATCCGCAATACATTTTCCAGTTTAGACAAGTGGTAACAAGAGATAGGGCTATGACGTAAAGAGCTGAATTTAAACAGATGAATAGATGCTCTCCAGTTTACAATTTACAAAAGTTGCGAATTAATGATCTGAAATTTCCCTTTATACAGTTGAAAAGATGTTCGCTAATACACATTACAGTTTAATCGAGTGATTACCCAAGATAAGGCTATGACGTAATAACTTGAATTTGAACAGATGAATAGATGCCTTGCAGTTTACAATATATAAGATTTATGATATGATGAGCTAAAATTTTCTTTATACAAATGAAAAGATGATTTCCAATACACATTATAATTTAAACAGCTTATCACAATATAACATGTGATACTAACTGCAAGGCACCGAAACAGTTGGAGATTTTTAAATGCAGATACTGGTTAAGAATAATTAAGTTTAGTTATACGTCGCGAAGGAAAAATAAAGCTTTGTATATGGTGTTAGATCAACCTCATCTCGACGTTGATAAACATGCCGATTTGGGTGATTATACGTCATGAAATATTTTACCTTTCGCTTTTGTATCGAGATCTTGCAAGCATATTAATCTGCTTGATACTTTATCATTGCATTCATGTGACTTTCATACATGACTTAAATTTAATGTCATTCGATTCGGCTATTAAAAAGACACATGAATCAATACCTTATTTGTCTAGATAGTAATTTTATTTTTCTCCCTTTTTTTATCTTCTCTGGCTGTTGGTAACATCAAGATGGTGACGAAAGCTCACATAAGGAGAGGAAGCAAATTTTATGCATTCAACCTCAGGCTCGAACCACAACTTTTAAAACTATTTCCAGATTTCTTTAAATTATTCCCGCGTTCAATTACTTAGAAACTGGTCTGTTATTATCTAAAAACCTAAATCTAATTTTCGTCATTTGTATTTTTAGGTACTTATCTGTATTTGTTGAAGTCTAAAAACCCCTTAGTCTAAGAAATAATTCATACGGAATTTCTTGAAATAAATGATGAAATCTAACAGAAAAAAATAGAATTAATGAATGGTAGATGAAGTACCGTGGAATAAATTTTCGATGTTTTGCACGATTTTGAAATATATTACTGATAACAATTTTTACCATACAATACTAATTTTACTAAGAGTTACTGATTTTTCGATTTGTGTAAAAAGCTAAATTTTTCCAACTCAAATAAATAATGAATACTTAATTAAAGTTGTTATATAATATGGAAAACTAAAAATAAAATTATGTTTGATAGTTAATTTTGAATATTATTAGCATTAAATACTATGTGGTATAACAAATAAATATTGTAATATAGTTCATTTTAAGCATATTTTAAATTTTGCATGATATAACCCTTGTTAATTGAATTATATTTAGGAAAATTTCTGAAGCTCAGAAATCTTTATTCTTGGCAAAGATTTAAGTAAACCTCTTCTTATCGCTTGATGGTTTATTNTCAACCTCAGGCTCGAATCACAACTTTTAAAACTATTTCCAGATTTCTTTAAATTACTTCCGCGTTCAATTACTTAGGAACTGGTCTGTTATTATCTAAAATTATCCAAAAATCAAAATATGTTCGATAGTTAATTTTAAATATTATTAGCATTAAATACTATGTGGTATAACAAATAAATATTGTAATATAGTTCATTTTAAGCATATTTTAAATTTTGCATGATATAACCCTTGTTAATTAAATTATATTTTGGAAAATTTCTGAAGCTTAGAAACCTTTATTCTTTGAAAAGATTTAAGTAAACCTCTTCTTATCGCTTGATGGTTTATTTTTAAAATATTTTAAGATTTTTACTTTATGATACTAATTTTATTGGACTTAAATTTTTAAACTTAATCAATTCATAATATTTTCTTAAGCTTTCTTAAATCATTAAATAAATAAATCTTTAATTAAATTTGTTATATCATGCAAAGATCTAACAAGCAAACAATGTTGGATACTTAATTTTATACATCGTTATATTTTTACCTGACATAACAAATTTAAAATATTTATTAATTAATTGAATGTAACATTTAAGTGAATTAAGTAGTTTGTTTCGAATATATAAAGCAGCTGCCAGTGTTTTACAAAAATATGTAAAAAAATAGTTTAGAAACATGTGTTCAGATGGATTAAGTACGGTGTGCAGTAAATTAAACAAGTGCAGAATCTTCTTTTTCAAGTTTTAATGAGTTTCGACATAAAGTAGGCAATTTTAGAGCTTAGGCCAGATACATCTAACAACTCTATTTTTTTAACAAAATATTACTGTCCTGATGTAATAAGAACATGGTTTGGGGTAAAGAAAATTATAAAGAGCTTTTTAGTTGAATTATATTCACATAACTGTCCAAGTATTAAAAGAAAAAGTTAATCGTAATTCACAGACCCCAGTAAATGTAATGTAAAACTTTGCGAAAAACATCCACAACACAATCTTTATTATATTTTTTTGTATCAACTCTCAATCGGCAATAACTCTGCATCTCTTGATCTGCTATTATAAAATTATATCCTTTACTAAAAATGTAATTTATGTTAAGTTTTAATAGCTTAGTCAAAATCGTTCCTCATTCAGCGCAGATAATTGCTTTCATATGATATTTGGACTTAAGAGTCAAAACTCGATTAAACAAGTTATGCAAATTACATTAAAAGTTTTTCGAAGACAATAAACACCACTGAACAAGTATTTGAAATTTCTTATTTTGAAATATTGTTTTCAGAAGAAGTAAAGAGGCAAAAATATTTTTAGATTTTTTTTTATCTTCCAGAAATACATCAGGTTTGCTAAAGTACTTTGGATTGAAATGGTATACATATATTTAATTTTTGATTTTTGATTTGTCGATTTTAATATATTAAACAAAACATATACTCCTTTTTTTTTATCTTGTTAACTGTTTTAGTTTAGTTGGATTTTTGAAGATAACTCCAAGAATTTCGCCTTAAAAACCGTTTTTCTTTGGGTTTATTTATAAACAAGTATTTTTTAATGAGTAAGAAATATGGTTTTTTAAAATTTAAAAATTTATAAAAATGCAAAGGTAAATTTTAAACAATTTTAAATTTTCAGATGCAATTGAGAGATTGACTTTAAGAAACTGCTAACTATAAATTCAGAAAAATAAAGCAAATTTGTTTAAGAATCTAACTTTGCTAACATTAATTACAACAAGCTCTACTTAGTTAACTTAATTGTTGAACTTATTTTTTGTAATTTCAAGTATTTCATTAAATATTTAAGCAATAAAATTATAAAAGCGTAAGGAACAACATAAATTTTCTCAATTTTTGAACTTTAAACTGTATGAATTATCAGACAAAAATTTCTAGGGAATAAGCTATACTTAAAATTCCGAAGTTGTATGGTTAAAAAAGATTAAATTCTTAATAAAAGTTTAAAAAATATAATTGATTTATTGAAAAAGGACATTCAAAGTCAACGTATTTTTTAATATTAAATAAATTATCATAAATAGTGATATTGTTTTTTTGAAAAGTATTTAGTTTTTAAAAAAATAATTTAATATGAATTTCGCTGTTTATGGTGAAAAAACATATATTTATTTCTTTATGCCATGATGTATAATGTAAATATTTTTGCATACATTTCAACTACGCAGGAAACTAAATAAACATTTTGACACTGCATCTTCGGCAGTTAAATGTTTTAAGCCTACACGTTTCCTACTTATACATTATACGAACACCTTATAATATTATCAAATAATAACATCAAATATTATTATCTTGACAATATTATCTCATGAAGTATTTTTTTTCCAAACTTCTTAGATTATAATTTAAAGCTTTAAAGGGGGATCCTAGATTGATTTTTAGTATGCTTATTTCATATTGAAGTTAAATACAACTTGTTATTATCGGAAGACACTGAAATTTGAAAACAATTTATTTTAATGTAATATATTTTTGTTTTAAATTGATGCCAATTGTATAAAAAAATTGTTACTCTGAATTTCTATGTAATTATATATTCTATTATTTAGTTTATTAATATTAAAAAAATATGTTTCAAGTATTACTCATAAATTTAATTCTGTAGTTACACGAAGACATTTCTGAAGCAATGTTTCATTAATCAAAGCCAAGCACATATAAATTAGAAAATATAATAGCATATATAAATTAAAACGCATAAACACTAACCGAACAGGAATTGGCGTAATAAAAGAGCTTTAAACTCTCTCAGAGACATGTGTTCTCCATCTGCAATGGATACCATTTCATGTTAATCCGAAATACAATGATATAGCAGATAAACTAGCCAAGGTCGGTACTGCTATCCCTCCGAAAAATGAGGAATCGTTGACTTACCTTCAACTGTACTTACGAAGAAAGGCTCCTATTGGCATTTCTTGGAGTCAACCACCAGTGCATCTGTAGTATAGAAGTGGAGGTCCAGATACTGACTAAAAATTTGAGGGGAACAGTAAAGATCAAACTGCTTTAAAGCGTCTAACTATAGAAGTGGGGGTTCAGGTACTGACTTAAAACTTGAGGAAAGCAGGAAAGATTAAACTGCTTTAGCGCTTTTAAATATAGAAGTAGAGGTCCAGGTACTCACTAAAAGTTTGAGGGGAACAGGCAAGATCAAACTGCTTTAATGCTTTTAACTATAGAAGTGGAGGTCCAGGTACTGACTTAAAATTTGAGGGGAACTGGAAAGACCAAGCTGCTTTAACACGTTTAACTATAGAAGTGGAGATCCAGGTACTGACTTAAAATTTGAGGGGAACACTTTCGGTCACTTTAAGTACCATCAGATTCTCATGTGGTAGCAATGAAGTTTGAGATTCGTACAAAGTGCAATACGAATTAAGCTATTCCACAACATCTGCTGAGTTGTGTTGGGGTGGGATCACCTTTTAAAGCAACTTGATATAGTGCTGGGGGTGATGAACGCGAACCAACTCACGGATCTAATCTGATTCGAATTTGAAGGATAAGATAGAAGAAGATGTATAAATAAAATATGGAGCAGCAAAACACCTGACCAAAATTTTCTGCCTTTGCCATATTTGCCATGAACAAATCACCCAGTTATTACAAATATTTTCCTACAGGGCTTAAAATTGCATCTACTGAAATTCTTTCCAAAATCTTATTTAGTTAAATGAATAAACAAATGAAAGAAAAGAAAATGAAAAAAAAAGGAAAAATTACAAGTGCTTGACTAGATAATAACATTTTACTCTAATTTCAATTTATTTGAGTTTGATATCAATACTTTATGAACTTCATTGGTTTTGCATTCTTCAATTAAAAAAATAACAACCTATCTAAGTGAATTATTTTATTTCCTTCATTGTATTGTTCATTGCCCTTTTGTTTTTGAGTTGCACTTGAGTTTCAGCACTTGTAACGTTCTATTAATTTTTTTACATCATGCACGTTCTCTTTTCAATCCGTCTCCTCTTGTTTATGTACCATTAGAGGAAACAATCGCAAACCAAATTGAAGAGCCAATGGTTTAAGTAGCTAACAATATTTAGAAACATTACAATTTCTACAACATAAAATATACAATTCGATGCTTTTTCTTTTTCACACTTTTGAACCCTTCTTAAACAAAATGAAAAAAAAAGTGTCTTAATTAATTTAAAATACATTAACAAAAAACAAGACATCAAACTCTTTAAAAATAAACTAAAAAAAAACCCTCGTAAAAATTCTCTTTTAAAACAAGCATATACTTTATTAATTATATTTAAAATCCAAATTACGAATCACGAATTTTGTCGAAAAAAACCATTAATCATACTTATACATCCGATGTAATGTGCATGACATTTTTAATTAAAATTTACCCTAATGATTCCAATTAATCAAAAAATCATCTGGATGTGAAATAAATACACTCGCCAACGTAATTACGCCAACTAAAAAACACGTTGATAAAAACACTAAAAGCGGCAAAATCAAACTTGATGAATGTTTATAATGTTCTTTTTACCGCCTTTTCCCTCAGTAATGTGAAGCTTAAAAGCGGGAAAACCAATAAATGCACTATTTTTAATGTTTCAGCGCCAATCCAATAAATGGGGTAAACCTCACCGGAGGGTTAACTTCCACGGAATATAAAGCGAAAACCAATGCAAACGATTTTAAGTCGACGAAGTAGTGGTTTGTAATAATTGTATGTGGGTTCCAGCAAAGCGTTATTCGTTTGCTTCTGATTAGTTGTTCGTCTGCCTTTTAGCTAACTGAGTTTTGGTTCGGAAACGATCTCGATAATTATTTTTCTACTGTAATGGAAATATAAAGAATTATTCTTTCGTTTAATTTGTTTGTTTTGGGACAATAGTTATTTAATTAAAATTTTTGTTTTCATAATGTGTATGTAATAAAATTATATGTAGAATTTGTGATTTTCATAATGTACTAATTAAACACTGTTTTTAATAAAATGTTAGTATTGATCATTTAAAATGCTTGAATGCGTAGTTTTAGATGCATGTTATGGAGTTTTCCCCTTATTTTCGAGACCTTGAAGTTATTAAAAAATAAAAAATAGACAAATTACATTTTTTTAAAAAATTTAATGTAGGTGTTAAGCTATGAGCTTATTATTTCTGTAGGATGTTTTCAGAATGGTGCAGGCCTTGCACCTGATTATTTACCGATCTGCTTTATAAAAAAGCTGAGTTTTGAGGAGAAATTATATCGATAATTTTTTTCCTACTCTCAAAAAAAAATAAATAAATAGTGTAATTACTTCCTATTGTTTCTGTTAAAAAACTATTACTTTAATAAAATTTATTTTAAAATTGCATAAATGTAGATGAAATAAACTTTGCTCATAAACGTTTTGACATGATTGTATTTGCAAATCAATTCAAGTAGTGAGAATTTGAATGGAAAAATAAATCTTATTTCAGAACAATTTACAAAAGATACTTAACATGCAGACTGTGGCAACATAGTGATACAATTTAAAGACGTATTTTTTTTGTTCTATTTCGTAAAGTTTTCTAATATCAAGACTTGAATTGAAAACGTTTAACAAATTCAAGCGTATCAGAGAAGAAAACATACTCTAAGATCTCGAGTCTCAGCTCTATCGTGATTACTTTTCTTTTACTCCATTTTTATTTAATTCTGTCATGCAATAAATGTCAGTGACAAGAAAAACAAGCGTGATTAATTTATAGAAAAACATTTATTTAACAACTATAAAAATACATTTAGTTTCACTTAAGAAAAAAATTAAGGACACGTGTCAAGTATATAAATATGTATCATATTAATCATGAAACCAAATTTAAGAAAACAAGAGAATTGAAAATCAACTTATTTAAAACGTAATTTAAAACACGTGATAAGTAAAAAGATTCACTTTGTCTTCGTAAACATTCAACATCATGTTGAAAAAGATTCTCCAGGCACTTTATAGACTTAAAATTGAAACTAATTACCAAACGATTACCGCATTATGCATCTAGTAGTTTATCTTAAGTCCGCAGAGGGCACTGCATACTTTAGGGAAATAAGCGTTTATTTATACGTTCCTTGAAGAAAAAACAGCCATTTTGAGTGCTCAAGCATTAGAAGTGTAAACATTTTATATAAGTGATGGAAACACTTTGTTTTGGATTGAAACCTTCTATCTAATTGTTTAAAATTTATGAAAAAAGAAAAAAATAGGACGCAGAGACGATTTTTTAAATCACAAATAACATCTAAAATAGAAACAGATTTTGAGAATATAGTTATCAGTTAAAATTGAATTTAAAAAGGCTGTTTGACAGGATGTATAAGAGCCTTTAAAAAGTAATTGACGTTATGGAACGTTATACATATATTGCAATTAGTGTTCCCACAGCGCAAATTTCTTCACAAATGCATGAAATTATTTTTATAACGCTTGAAACATATTAAAAAAATTAAAATATGTTCTAAATTTTTGCAATAACTATTCTAGAGATTACATTTTCAGCTAGTATCTTTAAAATGATAAAATATTTAGGCAATGTTAAAAAATCACAAAATTTTTTTTAACACATTTTTTCATTTCTTTGTGATCTAACTAATTTTGATGGATTAAAGGTAGGCATATATAAAATTAAAGATAGAGCATAAGTAATACTATTAATAAGTCATAGAATTTTTGAAAAAAATGTGAAAAAACTATCTTTAATTGCTTAAAATTATAAATAAATAAGAATAAACGCATATAAGATAAGTTATTTATTTATTGATTAAGCAATCAAACGTAGTATGAGTTTTTTTTCGGAATATTACTTAGATAATCAATCGTTCTACAGATATGTCTCATAAATTTAGATTAAATTGTTTGATAATGATTACGAAATCGAGAAGATATATGAAAGTTTTTCGTAATATTTATTAAAATCTTGAAATGCATTTACGAAAATTTAAGCAATATTTCACAACAATCATATAATGTAATTTAACATATTCGTTTATTTCTTTGTGAACTAAGTATTTTTTATGTAAATAAAATCAAACGTAATTTACTTAAATAATATATGTCACAATTTTATGCTATAGTTATTTTAAATAAATGCAGGAAAATTATAAGCAGCATGAAAAAACAAACAGAAAAGAGAGCTATACATATTTAGTTTTGAAATCAAATAGTTAAATCTTCTGTTTATCTTTCTTTATTCCCATGAAATGAAACAAAAATTAAAGCAAACGTCAAGAATTATATTTTTGCGAAATGAAAAGCTTCAAGAAAAATGAAAACGATAAAATATTAATTCCCGCCAAAACGTAACGGTTGCCCTTTCGTGATTCAAAGCGAAGTTTCCAAACGATGTATCAAAATTATTTCTCTTCTTTTGCGTGCAAACGATTTTCTTTTTCTAAAACTTTTCTGTATGCTTGGGCAACGTCAGAGAAGGATTGCCAGATGAATTATTACATTTCGGGCGAACTGTCGCTGTCATTCCGCTTGTCATTTAAGAATAATCCGAAGAATAACATGTCTGTACGATCCGTTACACGGTCTCTTGGGACCGGAAAGGCGCGCATCGAATATATTGCTAGAATGTCATTTTTCAACGAAGGAATATGTATTGAAATTCATAATCTTTGAGTGCATCGCCTAAACATGTTCATGTCAGCACCGACACTTAGATGTGCCGGGTTGAATAATCTTTTCTGTATGCCTAAATTGAAAAATATTGTGTATGTCGATTGAAAAGGAATTTGATATTTATAAAAATACAAGAATTTGAGATTAAAACCAAACCCTTGGAGACAGGGATAAATCATGATAGCTATTCATTTCAAAAATTATTAAATTATTTTTGTAACTTTGGAAACAGACATTTTTTCAAGCTTAAAAGCTGAATTATCTTGCTTTAAGTAGAGAACTAAATAGTCGACTAAGATATGCATTTAATCTTTGGCAATGAGTATAAAATATAGATGTTTTTTGGTAATAATGTGGTTTTCAATAGAAAAATATGGTTCGTAAACTTAGTTATTTGTTCTTTTTTTCCTGAATCTGTTATTTTATTTACGTTTTCCTTCTACTATTTATAGAATATTTATTATCAAGTAACTTTTTACAAGATTGAATTTCAGATAACTGCATTTTTTCATAATGATTTTTTCACGTAGTGTTTTGGTTTTAAATTAATGGAATATAAATTCTAAAATTTTTAATTTGTCGCCATTTAGTTCCCTGCTCATTAAGAATATATTACAATTTGTTGCGTACTGATACATTTGGCCCATAAAAACTTTTTTTGGTGGAAAAAGGTTTTTAAAACTTTTAATTATCTTTACGTAAATTAATTATTAAACTTCAAAACTTTTTTTAAAACTAATTGCTAACTTGCTATGCTTTGTAAAAAAAAATATTTTCTAGTGGTTGCGGAATTTAAATTATTTTTAGTTTAGTATTTCTCATTTTAAATAATTTTTCTCCCACTACATATCGAAAATTCAAAGTATCATGTGACATGCATTTTTATTACTGTTAATTCGTGGTGTCACTTTTAAATAGGAGGCGTAATTCTCCTTATTCTACAAATTTTACTATTTAATTGCTGCCAATTTATTAAAACTTTTGCACAAAACGGAGCAGTTGGCATCCCCGTAATTGCATTAAGAATAGGTTCTGAAACTGATTAATTAATAAGTCTTCTCAAGAAATATGAAATTTCGACATTTAATAAAGCTTAATATATTTACCTTTATTATAAATATCGTTTTTTAATGTAGTGGAAAACGAGATGAAATTAGCAATGACGGAACTTTATTTTTTTAAAAAATTATTCTTTGTTGAGGATCTCAAGTTTTGAAAATGTTGATTGTCTTTATACAAATAACTACTTTTAAATAAATGACTTTTAAGACTCCTTTTCAATCATGAATTGGTTCTTACATGGAATTATGAAATTTTCTTCATGAATATTAATTATAAAGGTTTTAGTTGATACTCAAAATATTGTAGACACATTCCTCATTTCCCAAATTCTAGATTCGCGCACTTGACGTTTTACTTCTTAACGTTCATATGCGCTATGAATCCACGGGTATAAAAATACATTTGTTTATTATTTAATTTACTTCTTTGGTTGCATTCAAAAGAATACTGAATATCACATAAAGTATTAGAGCTAAGGAACGCCACCTCGGGAAAAGAAAATGCTATTAATAACGATAATTCAAAATAATCTTGATATGTTCGCAACTTTATGGAGGAAAATCTGTTTCAAATGCAATCATACTCTTTCCAAAATAAAAGCACCAGATTCATTAAAGTGACGGGATAGATTTCATTTGCAAACATTAATTAAAAGAACCTTATGACTCTTCAGAATTAATTATCGAACATAATAAATATTTACGACTATCTTACCAAACACAATTGTAAAACAATAACAAAGAAAACTGGTGACAGACGAAATCTCGCATTCTATGGGATAAAATCAAATTTCGCTGATAGATACGATGATATCAACTCTTATGTACGCAGCCCATGTAAGACGTCAAACAGAGCCCATATAAGACGTCAGAAAGTGCTGCTGAATCATTCTATCACCATAGAAGGACACAAATAGAGAGAACAAAGGAACGTAGACAATCGAACTTTTAATCCTGGATGAAAATATTTACTCATAAATTTTGGGTAAGCTCTTTTCTTCACTTAATTAATCCGGCTCCGGAAAGGGAGTGCAACGCCGCCATTTTCTGGAAAAGGAAGTTCTTTTGGGAATGTCTTTTAATTGGGAGAGAACCTTCAGGATCGGGAGTTCTGCTGTTGAAAATTGTTTCTGGTAATCGCGTGATTGACGTAATAATAAGCAGGATTTTATTCCCTTCGGGAGCTCTTTTAAATTTCATTTTAAATAGGAAAGTCGAATATGATTGGATTGGTTTTGTACTTTAGGGATTTTCAATCATATTGATATGATTTCAATGGAAAGAATAAATACCCATTTAGTATGCGATCTTAAATAGGAGAAGTGCTGAATAAATTCATGTCATCAAACTGAGTGTCATGATAGTCAGACTTGGCTTGATTATTTACGACTTCAAATGATTAATTATTACATACAATTTTTAAATAATTTCACGTGTATCAAAGAATGATATACTTTTCCTTAAGTGCATTGTCAAATATTTCTGTATCATATAGTTTAAATTAATAGTTTTGAAGATAATGCGCAATGCTAGAATTTTTCAATCAAAAGAAAGCGCTACAGTAATTTTAATTCAAGCTATATCAATTCATTTTCGAACAATTAACAAGGATAAAATTATAATGAATTTCTTTTAGCTAAAGATTGATTTACGGTAATTTAAATTAATTTTGACTTGTCTTAATGGAAGATTTGAGACAAATTTTAAAATTTTTTTTTTATTTCTTCATTTTGAGATCTGAAAGAAAAAAGATAAGAAACTTTTGAGACTGTATATATCTGCGTTAGAATACAAATTTCTAAAGAAAACTCTAAAGAAACATATTTTTAGATTTCTTTCATTCTTAAAAAACTTTGATGGCTAAAAGAAAAAGAGTAGATTCAAGTAAATTAGGATCCGAGTTTTTAGGATTCTCCAACGCTAAAGTAATTTTTTCCTCTCAGTTTCAAATAAAATGCTTTAATGGACTAATTGAAGTTAATTTCATAATATTTTAAACTTTTGCAGTATTTACTTCATGGTCTAATACTTGTTATTGATTTTTTTTCTTCCCTAGAATTTTGGCTCTTTACACGGCTTATTAACTTTGAATCTCGCTGTACATTGCAATTGTGTAAATTATATTTTAAGCTATTGAAAAATTGCGTTTAAATAAATAATTTTTTATGTTAATAATCTTAACTTAATAATAGAGAGTACTAAAGGAAATTGTGTTTGATCAAATCAAATTAAATATGAACTTATTTTCTCATTTAAAAAATGTACAAATTTTTTGAAATCTTAAACACTTTTATTGAATATTCAGTGATTTAAATACACCATGATATATTTATTTTTTTACTAGAGAGCAATTAAATCAAACCAATGTCTCAGATATTTTTCAAAACAATAAAATTAAAATTAAACAAAAAATGAATTGCAAAAGCTTTTTTCAAAAAAAAGTTTCGAAACAAATAAGTAACAAAATATTTTTTGAAAAACATTGTTCGAAAGTCTCATTAATTTAACGAAAATTTTGCAAAATCTTTTCAAAGACATTGAAAGTATTCTCGTTGATGTACCATATCTTTAATTTAAACAACTTTTGAATGATTGTTTAATATTATTCCTGTTTCGTTTGTAATAAAAAAAATTTTGAGTAAACTTTCATTCGATCTTAAAGATAGAGCCATTATTGTTATCGATTAAAAAAAGTATTAAAATACACGTTTAAATAAATAATCTTAATAAATTATTTATTGGTAAAATATTTCATTCAAATCACTGAAAGCAACTTACATATTTAAAATTTTTCCCTAATGTCGGAATTCATGTAAGAAGGTAGTTTAAATTGAGTGAAACACGTGGGACCGTTTGCAAATGGAGAAAATAACTACGGAATTCATTATTTATCAATTTGTTTTCTAGCAGCAGGTGGTGTATCCTAATCTGTTATACACCCCTATAATCTCAGAATTTAGCCTGCTGCTTCATTAGCATGCATTTTACATTTTTACACTGTTGCAGGCTAAAGAAATACCTTCTAAGAAAACTTAATTTAGTGCCTTTACATCTCGAAGTATCTAATTATCCCAGTGTTGCCACCTGAAACATCTCAAAAAGTGCCAAAAATCATTAGAGTATTAAGATAAGCAGACGACCGCAGCTCCCCAAAATGTATCGATTAATTTTGGGTAAGCTTCTGTGTTTCGGTACATCGCGTTTCCTTTTCATTGTTATCTTCATCGAACAGTGGAAGCCGTTGGCAGCTAGAGATTTGTCGGTAAGGGACTTGACAGAAATTGAAATCCAGGAGGACTCTGAATGAAAGATAATATTTATTTTAGAGCTTTTTGTGATATGAAAATGAAAACATAATTAAATGAGACATTCGAATATCTTAATGTTGATGGAATTCCTAAGAGATTCCGGACATGACGAAGAATTGTGAAAGTATCTTAACACAAATGGACAAAAGATTATTTTAATTGGGTTTATGGAATCGAGAGGAATAATATAAGAGAATTTTTCCAATGCATTTTAAGTACGTAATAAAATAATTCTTGAAAGTTTTGTTATGTAGTTTTTTACTTTAAAATATGCATTGAGACTATGATTACTCATTCAGAAATGTTTTTTTATATTGTACCATAAAATTGACACTTTGAACCATAATTGATTTGACAATTATTTATTTCGAGAATTAGAAGCATTAAAATAAGGTTCTCAGGAGGTATTTCTTTACCCTGAAACAGTATAAAAATGCGAAGAGGAGTTGAAAACTGAAAATTTGCTTCAATTTTAATATGATATTAAATTAAACAATGTTTCCGATCAAGTTTAGCCCAAATACACTAATACATTAAGTTGAGTTACGTAATAATATGACTCAATTTCGTACCATGCTAAGATTGCAATTAATTTGCAAGGAATTGAGGAGAAAAAAATGCAACATTTTTAACAAGTTGTTGATAATTCTTCAAATGACAGTTTATGAAGTTCAGGCAACTTAATAATACAGATTTCAGTAATTTCGATGAAATAAATCAAATTGTGCTTCATAATTTAAGGCACACAGTTCGTTTTTGAGAACAAAATTTTAATTGACTTTTGATATCTCTACTAGATAAATATATTTTTTAAATGGTTTCTACTCTGAAATTTTAACGTTTCCAGAGTTAGAATTTTTTGAAATTATAAGCATATTGTGTAAAAAGGGTAGTAGTTTATGAAACGTAGATATAAGAAAAACTGGAAATAGCAAGCATGCATGTTATTAAAATCATGTTATGATGTATGGATAGAAGTTTATTAAAAACTATCACAAAAAACTGGAAGATGATGGTAGTGTTTCAAAAACCTAGATCTAAAATTTAATATGTTAAATATTAGTAGTTTGCAAAGCAATAATGGAATGGCAAAGATTAAGAGATCGTATGTCCCTCACGACGGAAAAAATAAATGGCAAAGTGGCAGAGATCTAGATTTGCTTTACTGTAACAACGAAACATTTATTTTACTAGGGTTGGTACATGTTAAGCCTTTGCTTAAGGCGTTTAGCGTGCTGAAGCCTGTCCTTCTGGCCCACTTCTTGTATCAGCCGTAATCCAAAGGTTAAGTTACGTGAATAAAATAAATAAAATAAACATATTGTCAAATGCATGTTAAACAATATTCCAAGTACCCATGAGATCTTTTTTCCTTTTTTTTAATTGTTTCTCTTCTTTGTTAGTTTAAAAAACATTTTAATAACCTTGAATGCGCAAAGAATCTATTGTTAATTCTTATTATAACCTTAAACTTTTCATTTAATCAATCCACTCACCTTATTTCTGAATGGTTTATGTTCTGCTAATGAAACATGCAGGGCATAATGTTAGCAAAAGTGTAGGTAGATTTACTGGAGTACAATGGCTTTGTCTTAAGTGTATTACGTTTGACTACTCTAGAAAGATTTTCACTCAAGCAACGCAAATGATTGTTCGGTCCACACGAAAAAAATCGTCGAGCCTGACATTACATGATAGTTAGATAAGAGGATGAAGATAGTCGATAAAAATAAGGAGGCTTTCGTCTTAATTTTTCCGATTAATTTTACAAGTCAAAACCTAGAGTTTGAGCCAGAATTAAAATTTTCAAGAATTGTAATTGTCTTTTGCGGAGTTATTCTTTTGCAGCATCATCATATTCGGCATGACAGTCCAAGTTGAACCAATGCCTTCTGCTGAAGATTTTTGACCTAAAAGATTCAGGGGAACTTAATTTTTGACCTAGACTACCATTCTTTATCTTTTACTGATTATTTCTTTTTAATATTTTTCTTCAATGTTAGATTTTTTTTTTCGAATAGAATACAAAATCTCAAAGAGATGTGCGATCTTGAAACAAATAAATAGTCAAAGGAATGATAACTTTCAAAACTCAGCAACTCATTCAATTTGTCGATTGATTGTTTCTAATATTTTTATTTCACTTGAAGTCTCGCGATCTGTTGAAGTTTATGAACCTCGGAAAAATGTTATAAATGGTAATATCAGGTGAAAACTTAAGCTAATAATAAATATCAAGTATATTCACTTTTCGCCTCGTGAATAAAACTATAGCTGAGGAATATACCAGAAGTTTCTTGAGGTTCTTCCCGGTTTTAGAAAGCCTGTGTTGTTGTTTACAAGTGGTAGATTATCCATAAGGCAGTCCTTTGATTTGAGAGTCATAATCAAACTTTGAAAGATATGGAGGGAAGCATTGCATTCGCACATTCATTCCCTTGCAAAATCCTTCATAACTGTCAAACATTTATGAAGGACTTGGCTATTTAAATTTATGAAGTATTAGATTACGATAACTTAGACTGTCTTCAGATCTTGAAAAAACTGGCAAATCTTTCCACAAAAAAGTTTTAAATTATTAAACTTTGAAAAAAGAATAAAACAATTGAGGGATATACACAATTGCTTTAGTTCTGCCAAAAGTCATAAAAGTTTGATAAAAAGTATGAATTTAAAACAAAAATTTAAATCTAAAGATTTTCAAAAATAATTTTTGAGTAAATTGATATAAAAAAGTTTTTAGCTATACCATTTTAGCGGTGCAATTCAGAAGAATTTAATAAGAATTTCCTTTTCTTGTTATGAAGCAGTTAACAATAGTCCATAATCCACTTAAATTATTTTTATTTAAAATTATCAAATTGATATTTAATGTTTTTATAATATTAAATATTAATGCGATAAAAACTTTAAGAAGACTAACTAAAAGTTTAAGCTAATTTTCAATATTTTTTCTTATTCTATTAAAAACTGCTTAGTCTGAAATTTAAATATGAAAGTCGCCATTTATTACAAGGAACAAAACAAATTCCTTTACGAGAGAAAAAAATATATTCCAAATTTTATAATAAACCTTATTTGCAGAAACATATTTGCTTTGGTTTTTTTACTCTATTCTAAGTAAATCTTGAAAGAAAATTATATTTTTTTAGCTCTTGGATGACTAATCAACAAAAAAATAATTACAGCCAATGAACAATTGCTTGTTATTCTATGAAAACTTCAAGTCTCAAAAGTACTAATATTTTTTTTATCAATTATGATTGATAGATTACTGGACATTATCATGACAAAAATTGTTTAGATAATAATTTTTTTCGCATCAGTTTTTAGAATATAATTCTTTTTTTAAGTAATTCTCTTTATAATTCCTTCTCCTTAATAAGAGTTTTCTTTTTAACTTTCTCTTTCAGACTAGACATTATGATGAATGTGCTAGAATATAATAAATGATTATTGATGTCATTTTATAAAAGCAAATCACAAAAAAAAAATGTTTTTCCTTTATGAATTTAATAAACTACATAGACTTGGGAGTACCTTTTATATAAATGGCAATTCTGTAAATTATGTTTAGTTCAGAATAAAAAATAATTTTAGTTAACTTTCTAAGATAGTTAAAACATTTTTGAATGTGTAGCCAGGCGCATGTTGCGGCGGAAGATATCCTGCACTTAAAAGGGAAATTCTGGTAAAAATACCGTACCACATGGCAATGGCATTTCTGAAAAAAAAACATAATTCTGGTTAATATAACCAAACTATACGGTGTTTAAACCGTTTGTTTGGTAATTTCTTATGGCAGCAAACAGTTTACTGGAAATTCTGGTTTTCAATATTATGAATCTTATTAAGACACAATTAGTAAAAAATACGAAACCGAAAAATTAATTTGAACGAATAAATTGTTTTTATGCCATGAACTAAGGTGTCATGATGAAATTACTGAATCTTACACCTTAACCAAATTGTATCGCATGTTACAAATCTATGTTTCATTGTTAATTTTTCCAAAATAATTATCAAAGCGCTTTGAAAAAATTACTGGGAATTTTGGTGCTCCCATAGAGACAGGAGGACGATAAGTTTTGTCATATTCCGATAGTTTTGATAATACTTTTTTTCTAGGTGCACAAGTGAGGCATCGTAGTTTATTTTCAGGTATTTTTTACATCACGTTACAAGCCCCTCAATACACACATGAAGAAAAAAATACCAAGAAAGTACCCGTCAAGTCACTCAGCAATCAAGCTGAATTTATTTTTGAGAAAATTTGCTTTCAATTTTTATAAATACTGTGCAAAATTATTTGTTCTATTCTGAAGTAGTTGTCGAAACATAAGTTATCAAAAAATACCTTTTGAACCTGAAATAAGTCACCAAGCAATAAAAAAAAAACACTTTTGTCCAGCAAAAAGGAAAAAATAAAATAGAAAATCTATCGTTTTGATAATAAAATTCCCTAGTTCCTGTCTGACTCGGAATTTAACAGCATTTTTAAAACAATAATTTATTTTCTGGATTACCGATGCGTCTAGCCTCACATGCCTCCTGCGTAGCACTTGACCTTAAAAAAAAAACATCAGTGTAGGGTATACCGGGCAAATGTATACCGGGCAATGGCACTTGACCTTAAAAAAAACATCAGTGTAGGGTATACCGGACAAATTTATACCGGGCAATGGCACTGAACCTTAAAAAAACATCAGTGTAGAGTATACCGGGAAAATGTATACTGGGCAATGGCACTTAACCAGACCTAGTCTGACTAAACCTTCGGTAAATGTCCGAAATATATACTAGGTCTAGTGCCACTTTTGCTATAGCTCAAATATTTAAAAAATTATAAACAAAGAGTTTGAATCAATTTTAAATTGATAACGAAATTATTGTTTGAAAATTAAAAAAAATAATAATAAAAACTGCGCCAGATAAGAGTCATTGAATAGTTGCTTCATATAGCGTATACAGCGCATGTGAGGAAAATTTTTTTTAAAATCATCCAGGTGCATCTAAAAGTGGATGATTATCCCAAGACACCGTCTAGGATATACAAATATTTAAAGGAATAAACAATTATAACGTATAGAAATAAAGGTTATAAAATTTGAATTTACGGCTTTGGAGAGAGCACGTGATATCCAAGCGAGTGTTCCTGCAATAGGCGCACTTAGCTCCAGGTTGGCTGGTATAATAAAATATACTAACAATAACTGTTCATAAGTGTAATGACCAATAGAGATGAAAGCTTGAAAAGAAGTGAACATTAGAGAGGTACATAGTAAAACAAACGTATTTATATACAGGCGCTGTGAATTAATCAACAGCAACACGCCAATATGATAAGCCCTTCCTCCTCATTAGTAACATATAAGTCAGCTAGAAAACAGAAATAATTTCTCCAAAGTGGGGGTACCCGCGTTTACTACACTCTCCCCCTTTATAT
>NC_092205.1:61034737-61086426 GCF_043381705.1 Parasteatoda tepidariorum
TATATGTATATATTTATATAGATATATATATATATATATATATTCTAAATATAATGTTTTGATATGCAATAAGTTTCGAACAATATGCAGACACCATTTAAAAAAAAAACTATTTTTAACTATAACACAATATTTTCCAGTAGCTCTTAAGTACTTCAAAAAACTATACCAGCCTTTTTATTGTAAACTTTCAGTGATGCGTACGAAAATAGCTATAAAAACTATTCTCTGTGAAATGTAATAAAGTTATTCATTTTACAAACATCCCCGGTTGCGGACGAATTTTTCTTAGTGCATTAATTTAATTTGCGCACACAGAATTGTATTTGTTCGATAAAAATATTGAAAAGATAAGAAATAAAATAAGAAAATCCTGAAAGGGCACAGACGTCAAAACTAACTTTTAACTTAATAACGCAGTGAAATATTTGTACTTATTGATCTCCACCAAGGAAGGACTAAGGCTCATGAAATCCTAGAAATTGAATTTTCTTCTGATCCAGCAGTCTTTTCCCACATTTCCATTTTCTAAGAAAGTTTTTGAAATTAAAAATATATATTTCTTGGCTTGTGAGCAGCTTTTCTTTGAGAAACTTTCCGTTATTTATGAAGTCATTAGAATGAAATGTAAAATATGAGAAAATTCAATTTTTATCGATTTCGGTTAAGCACTTTTCTAATGCATCAATATTGACTTAAAGAGAAAAATTATTTGAAACTAATTTTATTTCCTGCGCATTTATTTTTGAAATGAATCGTAAAATTAAATAAAATTTAAAAAAAATTGTAAATTAAAAAATCAATGAAATGTGAAACTTAAAAAAATTATATAATTTAAATTAAGAAATCAATATTCTAAAAATTGGATTCTAAAAAATTTAAACGTAAAAATTAAAACTTTCCTCATTAAAGTTATGAATGAATATGAAAGAGAAAAGTTTTATGGACAATATAACCTTAACCGTAAAACGTGAAACATTCCCAAAACAGCCCGTTGTGAGCCAGGTGGGTCATATCCAAGACTCCACTATTTCGTGACCAATGGCATGATTGTGACAATGTGGTCAACAGTGCTCACAGGCCGTTTTTATCTCCCTGCAAAGCTTGTACCCAAAGATCTGAAGCTGTGCGTGCTTCAAGCAATCTAAGCTAGAACGTACTTTCACACTTGTGGCGCTCTCTTGTCAACGAAAGACGCTCCTTCCTGATTCAATTCGCTAAGGCCAGTGGCTGACGGGCTGGACATGTCCTAGTGCCATAAGAAACAATATAAAAACTTTTTACTATTGAACTTTTAAAAAGTTTTGGCATTCCGAAGGAGTAGCAAAAATTTTTATATTATTTTGCCTTTAGAAAGAAAGAATTTAGAAAGAAAGAAGAAACATTATACTCTTATTTTCTTTGTAATAAATGTATTCTTTGAAATATTGGTTCAATCTATATAGGACTTATATGTTATAATAGTTTTTAATTAGTGGTTCAACGCATGAAATAACGTAGAGAAAGTTTTAAAATGTCCTTGCTTTCTTCGATCTCGGTAATGTTCTCTTCTTATCTCTCTCTCGTTAAAGTGTATATATTACCATCCTTAATTTTGGCTTTCGATTCTGATGATGTTTTTATTTATTTCATAGGATTAAGAATTTTATTTATGTTCATCAGATGTGATAAGCTTGTCCAAAATAAAAAGTTTCAATTCGAATTTTTTTCAATATACAGTGGGTAAAAAAAGTCTCCGTACGCAGCTACGAGTGCAAATCAAAGTTTAATTTGTCACACAAAATTCATAATGATAAAAATTAAAAATGTGTTAAAACTAACATTATTTAATATTTATTCATATTAAAAGGATGATAATACTGACAAAATTAAATAATAAATATTAAAAACTCAAAAAATGCCGTAAACATGGAAAAAAAAAGTCTCCGTACGGTGCCCTAGCACACGAAAAAAGTTTACAAATATGCAAAATACATTTACAAAAATGTATTTAATGATCCTTTGGCCTTTATCGCCTCTCTTAGACGTTTTGGCATTACCCCTACAAGTTTTTTTGTTGTTTCTGGAGAAATATTACACCAAATGCTACTAACGGCACTTTTCAGTTCAACTTTGATTTTTATGTCATATTTTTTAAGTTGTCGGCCAATTTCTTCCCACAAATGCTCGATGGGGTTTAAATCGGGTGACTGAGGAGGGCAATGAAATTGTTAAGATGGTAAAGGCACTACTCTTGGCAAATCTTAGAGGTGTGTTTAGGATTGTTGTCCTGATGAAAAGTAAATCCAGTTCCAAGAGATAGTTTCTCTGCGCTGGATAACACATTTTGTTTAAGAATATCCAGATATCCAAATCGATCCATAGTTCCCACTATGAATTGCAAATTTTCTACTCCAGCAGCACTCATACACCCCCACACCATAACACCGCCACCACCGTGCTTCACAGTTCCGCATAAATTCTTAGTTATCATTTGTTTGTTTGGTTGGTTTTCTCCACACCATAACTCGGCCATCTGACCCATGAATGTTAAATTTTGATTCATCACTAAAAAGAATGGATTCCCAAAAAGATAATGGCTTGCTTGCATGCTTCTTTGCAAACTGGATGAACTTTTTCCTGTTGTACAAACTTATATAGGGTTTCTTCCGGGCCGCATGTCCATGATAACCACTTTTTTTAACGACATTTCTCCCGGTTTGAGTTGAGACTTTAATGCTGTTACTAACTATTAAATCAGCTGCCAACCGCAGTGCACTAATTCGTGGATTTTCTTGAACTTGGCGTATGATGTTTCTTTTATGCACGCGATTTAATTTGGACGGCCTCCCGGATCGATCTCTATCCTCAAGTGAATGAAGTTTACGATATCTTTCAATGATATATTGCACAGTAGACTTCGATTTTTTAGTCATTTCACTAATCCTTTTCATGGATAATCCATCTTTTNATATATATAGTTCAAAATGAAGAAAAAACAAAGTAAATTACAGACACATGAAAAAAAAGGAGTGAAAGAAAAATAATAATAAAAAAATAACAAACAACAGGGGGAAAAAAGTTACAAAAATAATAAAAAAATCCGATAAAAAAAAGGATAAAATATTTTTGAAAATCCGGAAAATAAGAGATGTAATCTTTTCATCAGCCCACACGATTATATCCGCAAAAAATAGTGCTTTCTAATATTGTATCAATATAGTCTAAGCAAAATATATCAATAGTGTGAGGAGCACTCAAAACCAGCTTATGCGCAATAAATGATTGATAAATGACTTATTGTTTTTCTTAATTTTCTTCTTGTGTTTTTGTATTTATTTATTTTGCTGTATATATATATCTATATATATATAACTTATTTACAAGCAAAGTAATGACTATAATAGCAAATTTTAAACTTTTTTGATTTGTATTTTCTTTTCGTTCTATTATTATGCTCTTAATTTGTACGTGATAGGGTAAGATTTAAAAAATAATTTATAAATCACTGAAAAATAAATCAAAATAAAACTTCGTTTAAGATTAGGTTTCCATTTTGGTTTTCGAAACATACAAATACAATTTTAATTAAAAAAATAAAAACTTTTTTAACTAAAGACAGCAAAGATTCAGTCTGTCAATAATCATATTCATGGAAATAACTCAGAACACACTATCAAATGTGTGGCTTCACCAATAATCATGGATGAGTGATATGCGTGTATGGGATAAGCTGATGTCTATAATAAGCAACAAACTAGACGACCACGAGATAGTTAACGATGCCTATAATCTTAAACAATAAGGACTTATTTATGAGGGCGCATAACTTTCGTCCATTACTCATCTGGAAGATACGATGTCTAACAATATTAGTGTGATTTATTGAGCGCTGAAACACGCCTTTAAAAGCGTGAAAGAAAGATGAGTTAGAGCAAATTACTTTCCGGATTGAGTAAATTTATTCGCCAGTTCTTCGTTGACGCCTAAAGATACACAAATAAATGCTTAAGAGATAGGAATTAGTAAATAAGAGGTATATTTTAAGCAAGACAATAATGCAATGACGTTTCATGATTAGGTTGAGATTAATTAGCATAAATGCAACTTTTGAACTTTGTAACTTTTAAATGGTCGAGGTTTTTTAACAAAATTGAAAATTGGAATATAGTTTTGTTATGAACATTGAGGAAGATTAAAAATCTAAACATAATAAATTCTCAATAATTGAATTACTTTCCGTATTGAGTAAATTTATTCTCTAATTTTCAATTGACGTCTAAAGATGCATAGACTAATAAACGTCTAAGGGAGAGTATTTAGTAAATAAAAGGTATATTTTAAGAAAGACTATAATGCCAAGATATTTGATGTTTATTCGAGATTAATTAACATAAATGCAGCTTTTGACCTATGTGTCTTTAGGATAGACAGAGATTTTAAGAATTTAGAGATAGACTTTTTATAGAATTTTGTTTTGAACATTGAGTAGAAGAATATTAAAAATATAAATACAATAAATACTTAGAAATGAAACTTTCCGGATTGAATAAATTTTTTCATTATTACTTCAATGACAAATAAGGAGTTAATAAAAAATATATTTCAAACAAAACGATAGTGCGTTGATGATTTATGATTATGTTTGAGATAATTTAATATAAATGATGTTTTTGAATTTTGTGTTCTTCAAATGGTCATGTTTTTAGGAATTTAAGAATAGAGATTGTGAAATAAAACAAAGATGGTCTTTCAAATAAAGATGGAAAATTAGTGATGGTCTTTCAAATAAAGATGAAAAAATAGAGATGGTCTTTCAAATAAAGATGGAAAAATAGAGATAGTCAGTCAAATAAAGATGGAAAATTAGAGATGGTCTTTCAAATAAAGATTGAAAAATAGAGATGTTCTTTCAAATAAAGAGGGAAAATGGAGATGGTCTTTCAAATAAAGATGAAACATAGAGATGGTCTTTCAAATAAAGATGAAAAATAGAGATAGTCTTTCAAATTTTCAGAGGTTTTAAGAATTTCGTGACAAAAATATAGAGTTTTGTTTTGAACATTGAAGAAAATTAAAATTCTAAATACTGTAAAGGTTTAGTAATGAAATAGGTTTTAGTATTGAGTAAAATTTTCAGTTCTTCATTGTCGTCAAATAAATGTCTAAGAGATAGGAATTGGTAAATAAAGGATATAATATAAGCAAAACTACAATCTGATGACGTTTGATTGAGATTAATGATTTGATTGAGGTTGAGATTAATTTACATAAACGCAGCTTTTGAACTGTGTTTCTTTTAAATTGTTAAAGTTTTTAAAAATTTTGGAAACAGGAATATTTAGTTTTGTTTTGAACCTTGAAGATCAAAAATCTAAATATAATAAACGCTTAGTAATGGAATTACTTTTTGGCTTGAGTAAATTTATTCCCCCCCAGTTCTTCGTTGAAACGGATAAAAGATGCATATACAAACCAAAGTCTAAAAGAAATGAATTGGCGATAGATGATATGTATAAGGTAAAAGGAAAACGCGATGATAATTGATGATTACGTTAAAAGGAAATGACGTAAATTCAGTTAAATCTTTTAAATTTTCAAAAATTTTAAAATCGAGAAAATAGTTTTGTTTCGTATATATAGGACCATTAAAAATCGAACTACAATAACTGCTTAGTAATAGAATTACCTTCCGGATTGAGTAAATTTATTCACCGATACTTCGTCGAAGCAAAAAGTTGCAGACAATAGTAAATGCTTAAGAGTTAGGAATTTGTAAATGAAAGATCGGTTTTAGTCAAAATGATAATGCGATGACGTTTTATGACTAAGTCACAGGAGTGTATGTTATTACATTCCTCAACAATTATAACTGTCTCAAAATAAAAATAATAATCCAGTCGAAGCTCGAGCCATTGTTCCCGCATCTTTCGTTTTCTAATATGTATCATCTTGTTTACTGGTCCAGTTATGAATTTATCTGTTGTTTTAAAATTGGCATTTTAGACCAAGGTAAACACTATTTTTGAACAATGCATAAACTGTTAATGTGTTCCTTACCCAATTATAATGCGAAAAACTCTTGATTTCGCCTTTTAAATTAGGAAAACAGTTAATCCACAGGTTGCCTATAAAATGTGCTTATTAACGGCTTTGGAACTTCAGAGGTAGTGTTTATGATTACATTTTTCAAGAATTATAACTACCTAAAAAAAACGCAATTTGTAATTTTTGAATTTTTTTCTTACAAATATCTATTGGTTTAATAGCCTCATTTAAGTCTTGCGTAAACGTGTTCACTTTACGTTTATTCTGTAAATTCAAAAACTTATCCCTTTGAAGCAAAAATTTTGTTATACATATTTTTCAAACTTTTTTTTCATTTTTTTGTATTAACTTAGATCAATATAAATGAAAAATATTATATTTAACATTTTAATAATTTTATGGTTAGGAAATACAGCATGGAACACCGGTGTATTTTACTGCGTTAAAGATAAAATTTTACAAATAGTAATTTTTTTTAATTTTGCGTTTATTTGCAGTTATATAGATCTAAGCGAAAGCGTTATTAATCATTAAAATCTCTTAAATTTACAA
The DNA here is from genome assembly GCF_043381705.1 of Parasteatoda tepidariorum. NCBI lineage: Eukaryota > Metazoa > Arthropoda > Arachnida > Araneae > Theridiidae > Parasteatoda > Parasteatoda tepidariorum. The sequence goes on from NC_092205.1 coordinate 61,041,317, forward strand.
AATCTAACACTGATAAAATTTTGATAATAATTGAAATAAAAAATTTCAGACAACTTCTTTTATCAAAATGCTGGCGTAAAATACCCTCAGAGGTGGACGAATCATGTGTTAGAGTCCCCTTACCTTCAAGCTAACCGTGGGAGGTTTCCGCGGGTTTACTCTCTGTGTAATGCAAATGCTGGTTAGTTACATCAAAATTCCTTCACGAAGGCAAATTTCTCTCAATACTTGATCCAGGAATTCACTTGTCTTCTGTATTGGGTTCAAAATTATAAGGCAACAGAGTTGAACATTGATAGTCGTAAACCCGAAATTAGGTTGGCTGTTCAACGACAGCTATATATATAAAAGAACTACCTCTTTTGGATTTTATATTTCAATACAAATATAATTCCGAAAATCTTAGATTTTTTTAAAAACTATTGTGTTTTTATAATTAAAAAATAGCAAAATACATTTTGCATGTAATTAGACTGACAGAAAAATGTATAAAAAGAGACATGGCGTCCCATTTGAGTTAAAAGGTTAAACAAGCCGAGATTACATCGGCACATTGGAATTCTCACTTCAACAAAATGTGAACTATCTTCCAGCTAAATGATTCAATCTTCAAAATCATTCTCCCCCATCACATTTCATCGAACTAAATTCATTCACAGCCTAACATTATTATTGAAATAATTTACACTTGAATTAATCAGGTATTAATCGCAAAACGACTAGCTCTTTCACAATCGGAATTTATCATTGTTAACAAATAATGTAAAGTGAATGAGACTTTCAACAAAGGTCAGAGAAAGAGTCATGAATTTACTCCTCGCCTTATCTCGTATAAATGTTAATGTTGGATAATTAATTGTTTCTGCTTTCAATCAATCTTTGGAGGAAATGTATTCCTGTATTATTATACATGATATGCTTAATCTTTTATGAAGCATATGAGATTTTAGGTGACCATTGTTTTCGATTCTGGAAATGAAAGGTTGTGTATATGAAATGAGTCATGTATATTGTATATTGTCCGTAATAAAATTAGTTCTGGTTTCTTGCTTTGAAGACGTAGAGTGACCTAAATGTAACAAATGTTTGGAAGCGTGTTGCATAGAACTACTGGATCAAAAATATTAAAAATTAGAATGTGAAAAATTTGGCAACATTTTGATTGTAAACGTAGTTGCAGAGATATGCAAATAAACAGTGTTTCAGAAATAATGTGACAAACAATATAACATAGTTGCAGAAACAATATAACAAGCAATATAACATTGTGTCAGAAATATTGTAGCAAATAATATAACATAGATGCAGAAACAATATAACAAACAGCATAAGTTTGTTTCAGAAATATTGTAACAAATAATATAACATTGTTGCAGAAACAATATAACAAACAATATAACATTGTTATAACATTAATTGTAAGCGTTGTTGCAGAAATATGCAAATGAACATTGTTTCTGAAATATTGTACCAAATAATATAACATTGTTTCAGAAATATTGTAACAAATAATATAACATTGTTGCAGAACCAATATAACAAACAATATTACATTGTTTCAGAAATATTTTGCAAATAATATAATATTGTTGCAGATACAATATAGCAAACAATATAACATTGTTGCAAAAGCAATATAACAAACAATATTACATTGTTTCAGAAATATTTTTACAAATAATATAACATTGTTGCATAAACAATGTAACATTGTTACATAAACAATAAAACATTGTTGCTGAAATATGAATAGAGAGTATCCTAAATTTCAACAGAATGAGATGATCGAAGATTTTAAAAAATAGAGAATATTTAAAATGAAAAAATAGAGAGGCACCTTCAACCCTAAATAATTAGAGCACTCTAAACTTCAAATTATATAGAAGGATAACATATAATCAAGATAGCTTGGTATCAAGGTAACATGTGCTGCAGATTACGTGAAAACAAAGTAACACTTAATCACAATAATATGTGAACATGAATATTTGTAACCAATGTTACAGATAGTAAATACAAAAATATGGATCAAATTCTCTAGCATTCATAGTTACAAAATTATATTGTCTGTATATTTGATATTATTTTTGAAATACTTGTTTATTATTATGTAATCATTCTTTGCAGTTTATTAAAGTAGTATATTTGTGATCGAAAGTCAGCTTTGACTTAAACATTCTAATGGTGTTGGTCAAATAAACGATTGATATAACTGTAGCGCTACTAAATATCTGATCTAGTGTAAAATACTAACGTGTAATCAAGATAACATGTAATCATGATTATTTGTAATCAAAATAGCATGCGATCATGTTTACTCTTAACCAGGATAACACATCATGATTATTTGAAGTTGTAGAACTTACGCTTATCGTATTTAAGATAACCTATGTAATTATCATTACTAGCAATATATATATAATCATCATTACTTATTGTATACATGTTAACATTACGATTTTAAAAATTGTTGTAGAATTTTATTTTATAGGTATACGATTATCATTTTTAAAACAATACAATCATTATTTGTAATTTATTAAAGTTCTACTTTTTTTAATTGAAGCCCAATCAACTCTGTTTATGACTTTCCTAACGGTATTCATCAAACTATAATCATCATTCTAGAGCTGCAAAAGATCTAATCTATTGTTAAGAATGCTTGTTATCAAACTGTAATAATAATTACTAGTTTTAAAGAAAGCATATTCTTCACTATTTGTATTATTCCTGCCATTAAACTTTGCATTCAGTATAATAAATACTCAGTATAATAATTACTAGATAAATACTGCCATTAAACTTTACCTTCAATATATAAAACTCTGTTTATAACTTCCTAACGGAGTTCAACAAACTATAGTCCTCATTCCTGAGCTGCTAAAGATTATATTGTTAAGAATGCTGTTATTGTTAAGAATGCTTATATTCAAGATGTAAATCATAATTACTAGTTTTAAAGAAAACATACTCTTCACTATTTGTATTATTCTTGCCATTAAACTTTGCATTCAGTATAATAAATACTCAGTATAATAATTACCAAATAAATAGTGTCATTAAACTTTACCTTCAATATACAGGGTGTCCCAAAAGGTCGTTTACAAACTTAAAATGCTGGTCTGTCACATCATGATGAACAAGATTTACATAGGAACTTGTGTCCGAAAATTAAAACTGCGACCGCTAGAGGGCGATAATTGCACGAAAACGGGAGAGTGGGAAAAACAACCATTTCAGGCGTGGACGTTGAAGGAGAAGGATGAATGAGTTTAGTAACACAGAAATGGCCGACATGCATTACGTATACGGCGCCGCTGATGGAAATGGACGAGCCGCTGCACGGACGTACCTTGAGCGCTTCCCAAACAGACGTCAGCCAAGTCATGTTTCGTTTGGACGATTGCACCGCAGATTATGTAAATCAGGTGCTTTCGTAGCACGTAGCCACAGCAGTCGAGAACGTTCTATACGCACACCTGTCGTAGAGGAAACCGTGCTACAGGAGTATGCCATCAACCCGCAAAGAAGTCTCCGAGAAGGCGAACGTGTCTTGGGTGTAGCTCGTTCCACCATAATGCGTATACTGCACGATGTTATGCAACACCCTTACCACTTCCAAAAAGTACAGGCATTGTGCGCTGATGATTATCCCAAACGCATTGCATTCTCACGCTGGTATTTGCAACAGCGGGTCGCACAGCCAGATTTTTCCATCATAAATTTTGTTTTCTGATGAATCCTGCTTTAAACGGGATGGTGTCGTGAACCTGTTCAACATGCACGTATGGGCGTATGAAAACCCAAGATGTACACGTACCCATGCACATCAACAACGTTTCAGCGTAAACGTTTGGGCTGGTATTACCGGTGACATGTTGATTGGCACTTACCTTCTACCTGAACGTCTCGACGGAAATACCTATCGCATTTCTTTTAGAAAGAGTTTTGCCGGATCTGATGGGTGACGTTCCAGCCGCTACACGCCGAAACATCTGGTTTCAGCATGATGGAGCGCCTGCCCACTTTAGCTACGCTGTTCGAGAATACCTCGATAGGATTTATCCTAATCGCTGGATCGGTAGAGGCGGACCAGTCCCATGGCCGCCGCGATCCCCCGACCTGACTCCCCTGGATTTCTACCTGTGGGGACACATGAAGTCCATAGTGTACGAGACACCTGTAACATCGGACATGGATCTTATCGCCAGGATCGCGGAAGCGGCAGCACGTGTCCGTGACACTCCTGGCCAATTTGAACGGGTTCGTGAATCCATGCGCCGACGCTGTGAAACGTGCATTGTGGCGAATGGAAGGAATTTTGAGCATTTGCTGTGATGTAATGATGTTTTATAATAAAAATCATATTAACACCGCTATCGATATCATTTTTTTCCTCCTCATCCAAACCTGCACTTATCGCCCTCTAGCGGTCTCAGTTTTAATTTTCGGACACAAGTTCCTATGTAAATCTTGTTCATCATGATATGACAGACCAGCATGTTAAGTTTGTAAACGACCTTTTGGGACACCCTGTATAAAAGTCTGTTTATAACTTCCTAACGGTGTTCAACAAACTATAGTCCTTATTCCAGAGCTGCTAAAGATTATATTGTTAAGAATGCTTGTAATCAAGAAGTAAATCGTGATTCTCAGTTTTAAGGAAAACATACTCTTCACTATTTGTTTTTTTCTTGCTATTAAACATTACAATCAGTATAATAAATAGCGTTCTCAATATACTAACAAACCATTTCTAAAATACAAATTAAAGAAAAAATTTCCAACAATATAATAGCACATGCATGAATACCGGCTGTTATGAAAAATTACCGACAATTTGAAAATTAACTGAGGAAAAATTTACAGTACATTTATTGCTGCATTTTGCTTAGGAAACTAATGTTTCCTTCTTAACCAAGTTTCAAAAATAGTTACAAAGCTCCACAGATCACGCTTTTGATTAGAAACACTGTAGAAAAATGCCAGACCATTAGAATTTATGTATTTGCATGAACATTTGTTAAATTTTGTTCGTCAACTTCGCCACAATCGTACAGAATTTAGTGGCTTTGTAAAACAGTGTTTTATTGTTTTTCGCAGTTCGTATCAGCATCTGTTAACAAATGCAATAAATGATCAACTGTAGCAAATGACTCCTCAAACAGAACATCGCCATACCTAGTAAAATTTGAATCTATGTCCTTATTTTTTTTAAATACCTTATAATATAAATTTAATGATTTCTACAATTTAATAGGGTTATTTTTTTAAAAATTCATTTAATTTTCATTCTCGTTAATTTCATCCAAAAAAAGGGGATTCGAATATGAGTTTATATGAAATATATTTTTAAAATGTATACAAGCCATAATAGTAGAAAAAAATCGTTTTCTCAGCAACCACTAAATCCGCTCCTAGAAATGTTCTTTCAATTCTTTTTAGCCACTATTAAAAAAAGAGGGGGTGGAAAATAAAAAGGGTACAAATATCTAGAATGAACCAATTTTAAAACAGTTATTTATGATTTATTTTTAAGAAAAAACTTTGTTTGAAAACTAAAACTGAATTCCCATGAGACTGCTTTTTGTTCCAATAAAGTATTTTATCATATTATTCTCAGTTGAGCGTTTAAGTCCTTAAATAAATAGAAAAATATCCATTTCTTCCATTTTTTTCGAGCAAACATCAAAAGAAATCTTTAATGACTTTATTTTTATATTGATTTTGGGCTAAAAGAAATTAAGTAAATAAATAAAATAAAACTTCCTAAATTAAAAATAAACTTTCTGAAAAAAATGTTTTTTTTTATTGAATCAATTTACTCAAATAATGTTTAACAAACTATTCTAATGATCTATCATATCATGATTTTTACAGTGTGATGGCATGGAATTTCCGTTTCAATCTTCTTATAAGGTAAGGGAAAACAGCAAGGTAAAATGGAAACATTATTAACCCCTTAACGCACAGAATTTTTGAAAAAAAAACCGGCTAAAAAAAAAATCAATTTTTTTATGTAAAAAAACACACTTTAGAACATTGTCTTGTTTTGGTGGGCAATTTTGATGTACTGCACTTTTGTTCCATGGAAAAAGGCTATATTCAGCAATGCCGACTGCTCCGAACACGTCAAAATAATTTTAAAAAAACGGTAAAAAACTATAAAGTAAATTTTACAAATATTTGACTATTTTTGCTTACTTTTTTAAAGGTATAGCATGACATAAGTACTTTTTACTTACTTTATTTATAAAAAAATTGGGCACCTGGGCCACGCAACGGCCCCTATTCCATAAATCTAGAAATTTACATACGTTTAAAGTGATAACATTTTGAATTTAGCAGTCGATGTGGTTGCTAATACAAAATTACAAGCACTTTGCTTGGGTAAATAAACATTTGAATATCGAAACTAAAATTACACATATAAATATAAACATATAAATATAAACATAATTTGAAATATATATACACAGATTGACATAGATAAATATAGATATATCATTTGAATATCGAATCTAAATTGACATCTGTTGACATATATAAATATAAACGTAAATTGTAATATATATACATAGGTTGACATAAATAAGTATTAACAGAAATTGATACATATTAAATTTTTACATTTAACTAGCACATGTTTAATTAAGATATATATTGAAAGTCTAGAATTCAGAGTTCAATGTTTAAATGATGACATAAGTACTATAAAGTGGTGAATTACATAAGCCTACGAATTATTTAGAAATAGTGGTGAATGAAAATCTACTAAATTGAATTTATTAAACCAAGAATCACAATAGATAAATTACCACTTTAAAATATATATTTGCTGTCCGGAACAAGTTGGTATCTCTCAATATTTTATGCTTGAATAAATAAGCGTTATAGCTTACAATCCTATGTAAATGATAAATATCAATAAAACGATTTTTTTTCCTTAGCTTTCACATTGTAATTTTCAATTCTCGATTATATTCGAGTGTGAAAAATTATAGCAGCATAAGATACAACTCCACTCGAATTATCTCGTGTGTGCACAGTTTGACCTGCTTAGCGAGCTCGAATTAACTCGAGCGCACAAGTCAAGGTGTTAATCATTAAAAGTCAGATACAAATGCGGTTACTTTTTAATACAAACGCTGCGCAGAAGAAAAAAATTATCATAAAGAAAAAATAACCTTTTCCTGATTCATTTTAAAAGTCTGACTGTTTGTTTTTAAATGATACGACCTATAACAAAGTGAAACTCCAATGATTATTCCTATTTTGTTTTTCGTTTCGTCAGACTTAGTTCATTGCACCATGTGATTTTGAATACACATTATCGTAAGAGTATAAGTTATCCCGTATCAGTTTCAATAAGTGTAAATTTGGCAGAGTACAGATATTTTTTTAGTTTTGTGCTTATTATACTTACTTATTTAATCTCTTCATGCCGCATGGAGCATTTAGTCATCCAGCCTACTTCTCAATGCTCCCCAGTATTTGGCTTGGAATCTGGCTTCCTTTAAATTTTGCCTTCTCAAAACCAACCTGCATTTATCTTTACCAAAAGTTTTTGGTCTTCCTCATCTTTAATTGCCATCAGGAGCCTAGAAAAAAAGAATGTGTTAATTTTTCTCCTATCATGCTTAGTGCACGTTCCATTTCTTTGAATTTTTTCTTGTCGATTTCTTCTTCTATTGCATTGAGGTTTGCTCTTTCAATACTGTTCCATTTATATTTTAACAGAAATATTGCAGAATTTTGAGAGAAATTTTAATTAATGTTTTAAAAATCTTCACTAAGTAATTTCCATCTACATTTTGAAGATTTTGTATGACTTCATAAAGAACCAAATGATAGAATTGATCTGAATATTATTGAATAAATAATTATTTTTCTGTATTAAATGCTCGTTGCAGAATTTCCGCTAGGCTTGTTATATTATACTTACCACATTAAATCCAATATTTCTTTCAAAAAACGGACCGCTAATGATGTCAAAGCTGTTTTATCCTTGTTTTAAGGCTTCTCGGAAGCTTTGGCTACCACGAGACTAATTAGGATACCTTCTCTTTCATGATGAAGGTCAGTGGTGATACGAGATGGACAATTAGGCCCTTCCGAAGATCATCAGTGATTTGGAAGTTTGTGGCTTGATCCGGACTAATAACAGTTCCTTCTTTATAGTGAAGTACATGAGATGGTTCAAAAGCTGTTTGTCTGAACCGTTTTGGTCTCTTCAGTCTGGAAGAGTTTGAAAACGCAGTGCACACATATCTCACATTTCTAACGAAGAAACCAATTGAGTTTCTCTGGTTCGTAAAAAGTTGAAGGATTACAGACCATGGAAATGTTCAAACCCCTCTTAAATCACTGAAGACTACTTTTTTTAAAAGCATTGAAAGAGTAAAAGAAAAAATACTACATATTTTTATCCGCATAATGTTAAAGTATTAGTTTGGATAAAATTAACTGTGAAATAAAAATTTAAAATTATTTTAAGAGAAAATTAATAAAACTACTACACGTTAAAATAAATTGTCATTTACCCAAAGTGCCTAGCAGTAGGTAGACGATTAAACAGCACTAGAAACTTTAAATTTCTTGCATCTAATCAAAGTTAACTTTTCCAAGAACAGTTTTGTATTTTAGGTTAACTAGCTGAACACCCGTTCTATGTAAAAATTAGGAAAAAGTAAATGGTCAATATTTCAAAATTTATCAACACCACAAAACTGAAGGACATGTATCGACGAAATTAGTTACGTCAAAAACATATCCATTATTTTTAATTTATTAGTATTTGTTGTCTTTCCCGGTGTCTTTACGTTATTAGATTAAGCAAAATATGTCTTTAAAAATTCATTCTGTCAAAATAAAGTGTACCTATATTCAATATCATTCGCACATACATCAAAACATTTTGCTTTATTTATATAGATTGAACCGAAAAAGAACTTCATTATTTCTCCATTATTCTAAAAAACAGGCTTAATCTTCCATCTTTCTTTTATGCATTCCCAGATGCACAATATTTATCTGTTATTACTGTCTGATTTACATTTCACATAATTGCAACTAAAGCTTCTCACACAAAACCTTCAACATGACGGTAAATGTGGTTACCGCATCTTTGAAAATTTGATTAAAAATAAGAATTTTATCTTGAAAGTTAAAAATATGTAGATCCATAACAAGAATTAAAAAATTTTCAATCACAGTGAAATGAAATTAAAATACGGTTAAATCTCGACATCAACCCATCTTCAATATTACAAATTTTTCAACATAATGAATTTCTGTAGTACGAAAATACGTGTTCCCCCACAAAAGCAAATAAAAAAAATAAACAAATGTACGTAACATTTTGTTCCGAATGACATTTTTTGGTAAATATGAATTAATAATCTCTTTTAAGATCGTCCTTAAGAAAGTAAAGTACTCCTGTAACATTCAGGTAGGTATTCAAGAAGGATATCATGAAGGATAAGACTGAACATTNGCAATAGCCTCTGTGGATGCCGACACGCTTGCCGCTACCTGGCGTGAAATTGACTATCGACTTGATATTCTCCGTGCGACGAAAGGACGCACGTGGAAGTTCATTGACAAGGGTCATGAAACTTTTTGAGTCTATCAAACCATTTATGTTATTAATTTTAATCTATCTTTATTATTTTATGAGTTATTAAGCATCAGAATGGGTCCGGGACTTTATAAACACCCTGTATATAGTTTCTGTCCAGAACAAGTTGGCATCTCTCTATATTTTATGCTTGAATAAATAAGTGTTATAACTTACAATCTTATGTAAATGATAAATATCAATAAAACGATTTTTTTTCTTAGCTTTCACATTGTAATTTTCAATTCTCGATTATATGCGAGTGTGAAAAATTATAGCAGCATAAGATACAACGCCGCTCGAATTATCTTGAGTGCGCACAGTTTGACCTGTTTAGCGAGCTCGAATTAACTCGAGCACACAAGTCAAGGGGTTTATCATTAAATGTCAGATACGAATGTGTTTACCTTTTAATATAAACGCTGCGCAGAAGAAAAAATGTATCATAAAGAAAAATAAGCTTTTCCTGATTCAGCTTTAAAAATTCCTAAGGACCGTTGTTGTTGTTCATTTACGTCGCACTAGAGCTGCACAATGGGCTATTGGCGACTGTCTGGGAAACATCCCTGAGGATGATCCGAAGACATGCCGTCACAATTTTGATCCTCCGCAGAGGAGATGACACCCCCGCTTCGGTAGCCCGACGAACTGCACGCGAAGTCGAGCACTTTACGATAGAACAGTTTAACGAGGACCAATACCGCACACCCTCGGTCCCTACGCAGGCTGATCCAAGTGGTCACCCACCCGCACACTGACCGCAGCCAGTGATGCTTGACTTCGGTGATCTGCTGGGAACCGTGTCTTAACGATCAGTCCACTGCGGGACAAATTCCTTAGGAAGTTAACTATTTGTTTTTAAATGATACGACCTATAACAAAGTGAAACTACAATGATTATTCTCATTTTGTTTTTCGTTTCGTCAGACTTAGTTCATTGCACCATGTGATTTTGAATAGACATTATCGTAAGAGTATAAGTTATCCCGTATCAGTTTAAATAAGTATAAATTTGACAGAGTATAGATTTTTTTGAGTTTTGTGCTTATTATACTTACTTATTTAATCTCTTCATGCCGCGTGGAGCATTAAGGCACCCAGCATACTTCTCAGTACTCCCCAGTGTTTGTCTTGGAATCTGGCTTCCTTTAAATTTTGCCTTCTCAAAATCAACCTACATTTATCTTTACCAAAAGTTTTTGGTCTTCCTCATTTTTTCTTGCCATCAGGAGCCTAGAAAAAAGAATGTGTTAATTTTTCTCCCATCATTCTTAGTGCACGTCCCATTTATTCAAAATTTTTCTTGTTGATTTCTTCTTCTTTTGTATTGAGATATGCTCTTTCAATACTGTTCCATTTATATTTTAACAGGGCCGACCAGGTGGCAGAGTGGTTAGCGCGCCTGACTACGGAGCCGATTGTCGCGGGTTCGAATTCGGCTCAGGGCATGGATTTTCTTTCTCTCTCTGTGTGTTCTATGTCCTTTCTCTGTGTGGATGTGACCCGCCCTATAAACGAGTTTGTGGTAGTGTGACGTGGGCGACGCTGCTCCACCGTCGTGGCTTTGCCACAGGTGCCCACTAGGCAACGAGAAGAGAGTAGCAGTTCTGGTATTTCTGAGGTCAATGGGTCTGCGTCCCAAGTGCCCGCCAATAAAAAAAAATATTTTAACAGGAATATTGAAGATTTTGAGAGAAATTTCAATTAATATTTCGAAAATCTTCACAAAGTAATTTCCATCTACATTTTGAAGATTTTCATGTATCAGTTTTTCTGTATGACATCATAAAGAACCAAATGATAGAATTGATCTGAATATTATTGTATACATAATTATTGTTCTGTACTAAATGCTCGTTGCAGAATTTCGGCTAGGCTTGTTATATTATATACTTACCACATTAAATCCAATATTTTCTTCAAAAAACGGACTGCTAATGATGTCAAAGCTGTTTTATCCTTGTTTTAAAGCTTCTCGGAAGCTTTGGCTACCACGAAACTAATTAGGATACCTTCTCTTTCATCATGAAGGTCAGTGGTAATACGAGATGGACAATTAGGCTCTTCCAAAGCTCGTCGGTGATTTGGAAGTTTATGGCTTGATCCGGACTAATAACTGTTCCTTCTTTATAGTGAAGTACATGAGATGGTTCAAAAGCTGTTTGTCTGAACCATTTTGGTCTCTTCAGTCTGGGAGAGTTTGAAAACGTAGTGGACGCATATCTCACATTTCTAACGAAGAAACCAATTGAGTTTCTCTGGTTCGTAAAAAGTTGAAGGATTACAGACCATGGAAATGTTCAAACCCCTCTTAAATCACTGAAGACTACTTTTTTTAAGAGCATTGAAAGAGTAAAAGAAAAAATACTACATACTTTTATCCGCATAGTGTAAAAGTATTAGTTTGGAAAAAATTTACTGTGAAATAAAAATTTAAAATGATTTTAAAAGAAAATAAGTAAAATTACTACACGTTAAAATGAATCGTCATTTATCCTAAGTGTTTAGCAGTAGGTAGACGTTTACACAGCACTAGAAACTTTACATTTCTTTACATCTAATCAAAGTTAACTTTTCCAAGAACAGTTTTGTTTTTTAGATTAATTAGCTGAACACCCGTTCTTTGTAAAAATTAGGAAAAAAGTAAATGATCAATAATTCAATAATTATCAACACTACAAAACTGAAGGATATATACTAGGATATAAATAAATTAGTTACGACTAAAATATATCCATTATTTTTAATTTATTAGTATTTGATGTCTTTCCCGGGATCGTTACGTTATTAGATTAAGGAAAACATTTCGTTAAAAGTTCATTCTGTCAAAATAAAGTGTATTTATATTCAATATCACTCGGGCTATGCACATACATCAAAACATTTAACTTTATTTATATAGATTATATAGAAAAAAAGCTTCATTATTTTTCCATTATACTAAAAAACAGGCTTAATCTTCCATCTTTCTTTTATGCATTCCCAGATGCACAATATTTATCTGTTATTACTGTCTGATTTATATTTCACATAATTGCAACTAAAGTTTCTCACACAAAACCTTTAACATGACGGTAAATGTGGTTACCGCATCTTTGAAAATTTGCTTAAAAATACGAATTTATCATGAAAGTTAAAAATATGTATATCCATATCAAGAATTAAAAGTTTTTCAATCCCAGTAAAATAAAATGAAAATATGGTTAAATCTCGACATCAACCCATCTACAATATTGCAAATTTATCAACATAATGAATTTCTATAGCATGAAAATACGTGTTCACCCACAAAGGCAAGTAAAAAAATAAACAAATTTATGTAACATTTTGTTCCGAATGCCATTTTTTTGGTAAATATGAATTAATAATCTCTTTTAAGATCGTCCTTAAGAAAGTAAAGTACTCTTGTAACATTCAGGTAGGTATTCAAGAAGGGGATCATGAAGGATAAGACTGAACATTTTGGAAACAATCGGCATAGTGATGGGAATATGCCCGACATTAGCAATCGAAATGGCCTGCAGGTGGAGCATAGCAGAACTCTTTACCTATAGCAACACTAGGCATGCTTTAACAGGTAGAGTGAGCAGCTGCGTTAAACATATGGCTTGTAAAGATCGTGGAAATTTAAAAAAAATAGCTCTCGTATTTTCGGATTTAGAAGCTATTTTTTAAGTAAAGCAATGGAATAATACAAACTTTGTAACGGAATAAGAGAAACTTTAATTATAAAAGTAAAATGTATCACGAACTAAAATATTAACATTTATTCACTTTTAAACATTTTCACCATTAAAATCGAAACACTTGTCAAGGCGTGGCACCAGCTTTTGGACCCCATCATCAAAGAACTTTGCCGCCTGACCGCTAAACCAGTTAGTAAACGTTTCTTTCTACGCATCATCATTGGCCAAATGCTTTCCTCCAAGAAGTTCTTTAAGTTTTGAAACAGATGGATGTCTGATGGTGCTAAGTCAAGGCTGTATGGCGGATGATCTAATACTTCCTATCCATAACTGCAGGCCGTCTAGATCATTCTTCCTTCATTAAAAAAACTGCACCATTTACGCATATTTCCATTATTCACTACACCTTCCCCATAAACTTCAATGATCTGACGGTGAATTTCAGAAGGGCGAACTGTTTTTGCATTGCTTTACAATAAACAGGATTACTGATTGACATGATGACGATCAAAGCAGTATAACCATGTAACTAATATTTTTATTTAATTCCATAACCGTCGTTGAACAGCCAACCTGATTTATGGGTTGACGATTACTAATGTTTAACTCAGTAGCCTTGTAATTTTGAACGCAATACAGAAGACAAGGGAACTCCTGGATCAAGTATTGGTAGAAAATTTGCCCTCGTGGAGGACTTTTTGATGGAACTAACCCGCACTTGCGTTACATGGAGAGGACGAGCAGGAGAACGTCCCACGGTTAGCCTGATGGCAAGTGGACTCTATCCCATAATCCGTCTACCACTGAGGATATTTCACGTCATCACTATCGGCGGTGCAAGCCGGAGGCGGAATTCGTATCAACCAACTATCGCTCGGATTCGAACCCCGTTCGCGTCATTGGAAGGCAAGCACTCTATCCCCTGATCCGCCATGGCTCAGGTAACTGACATTGGCAGAGACGTGAAACGCAATGACGGCTTAGTGAGGTTCTTGCCAAGAGTTACCGACCTTTGCGTAGCCTCTCTGGATTCGTCGACACGATGAGTAATCGGTTCCTACTTTAAAAATGATCACCGTAATACATTCCCTGCATACATCTGAGCAGAGGAGGAAAAGGAAGAGGGAAGACTCTAGACATGGGAACAATCTTCTCTCCAGATGGCGCATTCGAGTGTTGCAATCGCGAATTGTGTGACGGCCATCCTTGTTTCCCAGACTAACTGGTACCCATCGGTTATAATCTGGGTGGGCTTTAAGCCACCGTGAATGGTAAAACCCTGGACTTTCGCAATGACAGTTTGATACCTTAATTATTCAACCGTTATAAATATACATTTCCACTACTGCATTCGAACAATACAAACGACATTAGAACAATACATTCGACATTATACAAAAGAAGTATACTCGTTTCCGTTAATTCAAGTATGCACCCTTAAAACTTTCAGTCAGTGCGGTGATTTAACTTTTATGCCATATTAGGTACCGACTACACTTAAAAATATGTTGAGAGAATTTTATTAGTTTTTGGAGACAAAGATTATATAATAACGCCTCGTTATTATATAGTTACGAATAAAGTTTCTTGTAATTTAATTTTTAATCGCTTGTTTACTCGATAATTCATTTTTAATACACGAATAAACTTTTAAAAACCCAAAATACTGAAAAAATCGCTAACTTATTGGGCATTCTCCGAAGATTATAAGCTTAGGTCACATTAAGTTTATCTCGAATTCCCTGAAATGTTTTGTTATTAGTTATAACTCACTCCAAATAGAAGGATTATACAAACTTTAACACTTTTCTTTCTGTTAAACTCAATGGCAGGCGAAGCAAATTTATTCCGTGACAGTGAAAAATAATAGGATTTTCGTCTCTGACGAATAATTTATGCTTGGCCGGATCCCTGGCTAAATCTGGTGGAGAGGAATCCGGCTTTTGTTGCCGGATCCCTTTTCTGTTAAATAATTGGGTAGATGATGGTAGGTGATTAAGTCGGTGATTTATTTCCGGAACGTTTTATTATACAGAGAAGAACGCTATGTAACGCTACCTTCTATTCGGGCCATCTAAAGAGACAGCTTATTCAATTTGATACCATACTGAGGTATGTATGGGAAATTCCAACCTGATGATATAATAATCCGGGTTATTTTTACCCATATGATGTGACAACGGAAATAAATGGGATTCTTTCGGCAGCTATTGTCTCGTATGGAAGAGGGAAAAATTAAATTGAGATGTATCTGTTCGTAAATGTTACAGGAATGATTCGAAATCTATTTGCTGTACGTAATTATAGTAAATTTTTATAAATAAATTGTAAAAGTCGCTCTAGTTGATAAAATCATAATATAGTTATCGTTTATAATAAAGAGTGTGCAAAATAAAATTTCATTAAAGAAATTTCTGGTGTTTTAGAGCCAATACAGTTTTAGAGTCAGAAGAAATCCTGTTTTGAGCAGTATTCTTAACTAGAGTTTAAATTCAGATTTTTTATTATTCTTGAATTACAATATTGTGGTCAATTTAATCCAAGCTAGACATTTCTTAGCTTTCTGTGGCTTAAAAAAATATGATTAAAGTCATTTCTTTTTAGGAATAATACTATGAACATCTCCTCATTGGCTTTCTTGTTTAGTAAGTTTTGTATACAATTTAATTGGCTTGTTTGAATTTACTCTAAGATTGAGAGAGATCTAGCGAAAAGAATTTCATGTTTTTTTTAATTACCTATATGAAAAAAGGAGTGTAAGTGCAGCACACAAAATACATAAAATTGATGATTAATTGAAGATTTTCGGTGCCAGAAAAAGGCTCAGGCATTTTAATTGCTTATTAAATGCTATGATTTTTGTGCTAATTTAAATATTCGCAATATTATGAAGTTATAATAAATGTTCAAAAATATATGAATAGCTTATTTATTTTATCCATTTTTAGCTTTAATATAATAAGATCATTCGAACATTTAATAAGACATTTATTAAGATCATTTAATAAGATCATTCGAACCTCTTCGATTAGGATTGTAATGTTTTGAACTTAACTCTCCAAGGGTTAAACGTTTCACTTCATATATTTATACTTATTTCCTTTAGAATGCATGGCATTTCATTTTTAAATGCTATTTTTAGCCAGATTTTTAATAGATGTTTTGATTTTTGTAACTGAAGCCACGACCAGTTTGTCAAATTTAATCCAACAAGGAGCACTTCACCAATACACATCATGTAAACAAATCTTATTCATGGCCATCACATTGACAGTATTTTGAAATTTCACAATTATTCCTTTTTAACTTCGAATAATGGCCCAGAGTATTTGTTATACGTTTAAAACATACCCTTCCCTCATTTCACTTAAGAATTTAGTTAAATAAATAATTATTCGCAAAATTTATGGCGCTCCGAAAGACACAGCCTTCTTCAGATACAAATTGCAAATTGGAGTAAGCTGAGTTGGTTCATATAGGGCTGAGATTTGAATGGTTGATTGGTTCTAATGCCACTTGCCACACGGGCAAGCCTGCTTGGTGAAACCGAGCAAATTTAAGGCAGAGTGCGCGATTCTTGTTTTTCAGTGGCGCCATCTATGGCCATGAATTCGACATCAGCCACACACACGTCACAGCCCGTTTTATAGGGGTGACCCATTGTAAAGATAAATTAACGTAACCAAAAAGTAAAGAGCTACAGTGATTAAGATAATTAAAGGCCCTAAGCTATGTTTATATCCACATAGCTTAGGGCCTTTAATTATCTTAATCACTGTAGCTCTTTACTTTTTGGTTACGTTAATTTATCTTTACAACAGGACAATCCCTGGACAAATCATATACTGCTATCGCTAACATTCTTAATAATAGCTTAAATTTACTTGTGTTAACATAGCGACTGCCTATATTATCACTAGAAATTAATATTTTTCAAATTGACTATCCCTGGCCAAGTGCCAGTTAATTTTAGACTATTTCATTTTTAATGTATATTCATGCCATAATAATAAGGATTTGCATTTATTAGTTTAATCTTATAGTCATCTTATTTTCTGTATACTTTACACAACTCAACCTCAAAATAATTGGTATTTTCCCACACTGGTTGGGGTTAATTTTCTAAAGTACCATCGTATTGAATTTCTCTTTCTAGCATAAATTTCAGTACTTACAGTTTAGATTTTGTCTGATTGTCACCATCAGTTGCTCAAAAACCTGCTTTTCATTCTTTTTATCCCACATATGTTGGGATCATTTGTTAATTTCTCCTATACAATGCTTCTAGCTGTTACTTTCTATCACCAACACCTTCCACAACTCATCGCCAACTTTTAGACAAGTCTTGGTTTCCCACATAGGTTGAGGATAGTACAAAATTTTAACCTTATGTCTGTTTTATCACAGCAGATCAACTTCACATACAATTTTATGCCCATCATGAAAATTCCTTCAAAAAAAAAAATATTTCCCTCATAGGTTGCAGTCGCAACGAAATTTTACATTTAAGTCTATTTTTACTGTGTTATGTTAGTTTTTCAGGACTTTAACTTTTTACCATCAAACTAATTACTTTTTCTTTTCCCACATAGGTTGGGGCAAATTTAATTTATTCTGTTTTTATAGACTTTCAACATTTTTTAAACCTATGCCATGTTTTAGCTAACTATCTTCTGAAAATCAACACGATTTTTTCTCCTATATACGTTGGGGTTACTATCAAATATCAGTCTAATGGATTTGGATCTTCAAATCCATTATCATCACCACATTGTTCCGATCATTGGAATAGGAGGTTTTAATCATCAAAAATCTTTAAGATTACTTTTCCCACAAAGGGTGGGGACACTTCAAATTTTCACTTCAATTTCCGTTTTGAAATCGTTTTGAGACTACCAAACAATTCCAACATCAACTATGATCTGTTTATAACAATTTCTTCTCCCACATAGGTTAGGGCATTTACAAGCTTTCTTATTTTTGTTCGGATTGTTCTAATTGATATCCGCTGTTTGGAATTTAATTCAAACAATCTTTTCCTTTCAACTGATGGTGGCATCAGCAATCATCATTAGCAACATTGGAACATTGGATTTCTCTCACTCTTTTGATAATTTATCATTTTCACGGGGGCCTATTGGCGGCTCGGAAGAGACTCACAGTTGCCAATTTTTCTATTGTTAAAATTTTCCCTTACTACATTTTCTTTGTAACCTTTGAAGACTGTCGTATCCCACACGATGAATTCGAACAGTAGAATTATCATGACCGGGAGAAATACTCCGCAACGCATACTCGATCACACCATGCCATCTCGAGGTAGATCTCGTAGTCGTCACAATCCGAAGGAAATTTGTCCCTTTTCATCATCTAAAAGAACCACTGATTCACCTATTAGACGCTCTGCCCGGATAAATCCTCCAGTCTCTAGAGAGCCTCCACAAACATCACCGCATAATTTATCGAACATATCGCATAGTCGTAGTTCCCTATCAAACACTGATTCTATCATCTCAACTTCCTTTTATGGTAAAAACAGCATTAAAAATAGCTCAGTTGAACACAATCCTCCTGCTTCATCATCAGATGTCCAAGCGGAAATCAACGCCTTCCCCTATTGGCCTGTACTTGATTCCTCTTTTGAAATTGACAAGTATTTACTGATACTAGTGAAACATCTTGATAGATATCTGAACGGTCGGGGTCAACACAATACAAAAGAATTTAACGAATGCAAAGAGGCTATTGCAGAAATTAAAAGACTCTCCAATCAATCAGACCGACTTGAAACTCAACAATCCAACCAACTAAAATTAATTGAAGACCAGATTAAAGATCTCACAATACAGATTAAGGATCTGAAAAACACCGATAAACAACCATCGTACAGCGAAGTAGTCAGTAACCCTCGTCCACCTGCTCCAATAATCATCAGAACAGACGAGGATAAGAATCCAGACAATATCCTACAAATAATAAATACCTCAATAGTTAAACCAGTGGTCAAAAAAGTATTCAAAAATAAAAACCTCATTGAAATCAAATTCCATAACCAAAAGGATAAGGATAAATTGACATCATCCATTCAAAACAAAATTGATTTTCGAGATAAAGTTCAAAGACTTACATCACTCATAATTCTAAATGCTCCAGCTCAATTTGAAGGGGAGGATATAGCTACCATACTACAGCAGAACAGCTACTCATCGAACGACGACAACGTTATAAAGTATCTTAAATCCATTCCACACAAAAAATGCACGGACAAAAAACACATCGTAGTAAATGTATCGCATAGACTAGCTACCCATCTTCTGAAAATGAAAAATATCTTCATTGGTCTTAACAAGTGTATCATCAAGAAACGCATAGTTCTCAGACGGTGCCAGTGGTGTCAAGGCCTGGATCACCATACCAACCAGTGCACGGCTGATTCTGCAACCTGTGCAAAATGCGGCGGAAATCATCACACCCATGAATGCAATTGCGATGAGTGCTATTGCATTAACTGTTGGCACTCGAACACGTACAAAGGTACCAACTACAACCCTGATCATTCAGCCTTCGTCTCAGACTGTCCGACATACCAACAAATACTACATTCGCTAAGAATGAAATTCATCGACAGCTAGATACATTTACATTATAAATGTTTTCCTACAAAATTTTGATCTTCATGAAACCTTAAAAAACTTTAGGAAAAAAAAAAAAAAAAAAACTTTTTTCCATAACTTTTTAGACTTTTGAAAAACCTTTAAATTTTCTTTTCTCTTTTTTTTTTAGTATTCTTCAAAATTTGACACAACGAAAATTTGAACAAAGGAAAAATTACGTTTCTTCTTGTCAACAACTACATATGCTGTTTTTCATATCCATTTGCTGTTTGCTGTTCACCTATATGTATTGGTGTACTCACTATTGTTCTTGCTTTATTTGTTGCTTCCTTTTTTTTATTTATTTATTATTTTTTTTATTAACTAATGTGATACGCATTATTGTCATCTGCATTACGCAATTGTGCTTTGTAATCGTGGTGCAGTTATGAATTTTGTAATTGTTAGCTTATGTGCTGTGTATTGTGCGAGCTAGACTGTCAGCCAGACGTGGACTATACGGTTAAGGGTTTTGCAAACCTAGGTTCGTGTCCACGTCTGGAAGAAAAGAAAAAAAAGAAAGGGGTGACCCATTCACACATCCATTCATTCCTCCACAGATCGTAATTTTGACCTAAATCAGAGAACGATCTATCTCCAATCCAGTACCCCCAGAAGTATTGGTTTGTTATGGGAACATGGAGGACTTTGCGACTCGACAGAATTTTAGCGTGCATCAGTCACCAACTACACGGGGAGTCTTAAGCCAGCGGGATTCGAACCCACGAACTCTCGGACATGAGTTCAGTGTCCTACCGACCAGGCTATTCCGGCCTTAGGCTGAGATTTAACTACACCTGTTAAAATTTTTAAGAACGATAGATTCGCTATTAACTTGAAATGAAGTAATCATTCACACAGTAGAGTTTTTCAACCCAAATTCGGATAAGTAATACACCGCAGTTTTAACAGTGTGGGAATGAATAGTGTTGCGCGCGTGACACTATAGCTTATCTTTTTTCCCCAAAAAATAATAGAATTATAATTTCCTGGGCCAGGAGTGACAAGAAAAGCTTGGGAGAAACTCTCAAATGTTCAATATATTTTGTTTGTTGCATTTTGTTTCCATTGCAGGTTTACTGGTATTCACAAGTGGAATAAGTAACAGCAACAAAATAGTAAAAATAGTCGAAATGAGTTAAAACCGTCTAGCACAAGTATTCGTACAACATATGAGCAGCGTGCACAAATGACGGGAGTCCCCAAACTGGCATAGTCAAATTGTTCGAGCAGGAAATAACCATTATGCGTGAAACTCAAGCCAAATGCGTTGAAAATTATTACACTAACCCAACTTCAATTATTAATATTAAATACATGATAGAATTCTAATGGATTATTAACTTTGACTGATTTTATCACACTTGAATAAAATGGTGAAGATAATGCTCTGAAGAAGAAAAATCTGTGAAGAATTCTTTCAAAGATTACAACTGGACAGATGTTGAGTTCTTGAAATCATCTGTAGCAAAGAAGAAATCTCTACTAAATCCTCCAACACGGGACACTCCTTCACTTAATCCCCAGATGAAAAAAAAATGTGTCCTAAAAAATCTTGGGTGTCTGATTCCTGAATCGCAGTTATTATTTTTGAACAATTTAAAAGCACCTGAAACATCCAAAGATTTACGATGCAATTATATTTCAATTTTATGGCACTATAGCTTGAAATGAGAAGAGCTTAATTTACGAACTTACAGTAATAAAAACAGCATATTATTTGCTGAAATATTTCATAGAACGAACGTCCCCAGCTATATAATGCGAAAAATAATTCTTGATTTCCAGTATTAAAAATCAAAGCTTTTTTTACAAAAGAAAATTTTCACAAATGTTGCATTTGTAATAAAATTGTTGGAAAATGAACTAAAAAAAAATCTACATCAATATCAATTAAAAAATTCTTCGAACTCTCAAACATGTATAGCGTAATGTTTCACATTTATCTTTTCTTCAAATTTAAATAAATAGGAAATGGGAAGATTTATTTGGCTTAAGCTGAGGCAACCAAAGTCAAAACTACGTTCTTTTTGAAGAGAAAACTTTGCCAAATTATTGAAAGACGACGCTCTTTTCAGGATTTATTTTTTTTCTTCTCATTTCTCCACTTTTGCTATTCAGATTTCATCCTCGAATTCGTTCACAATTAGAAGAATCCATCGACTCAAAAGATTGCATTTTTATTCAAACAACACTTTTGCATTAAAGAGGTTTATCTTCAAAACTACTGACACTTAACGCGGCTGTTTAAATTGGAGATTTGTGAATTTGGGAAAAAAAAGTAGAAAACGAATGATTTAAAAAAAATGTTGGCTGTAAATTTTTCTAGAAGAGTGAATCTTATACAACTAATGTAAATTCATTGCAGTTTGTTGGCTGAAAAGCTACAGAAAGTGTTAAATGTGGCGTTTTCTTTTATTTGTCTTTTAAGGAAAACCGCTTGAATAATAATAAATAATTGCGCCTTTTACTAACAGTAAGTGCCATTTTTTTTACTCATTTATAACTTTCCAAAATTTCGTTTTGTCTGATTCATTAATTTTCCTTGTCTTCTGTTTGTCACAGTTGTGGCAGGACAAAATAAGTAAAGATAATTTTATAAGAGATAAAGGAAAAATATGAAATATATTTTTCTCTTTTGAATTAATATTATTGCTTGACTTATTGTAAAATAGCTAACGGTTAGTAATTTTAGACTAGTTTAGAAAAACTAAAGAATAGCTAACCCGCATATGCGTTACATGGAGAGGAAAACCACGAGAACCTCCCACGGTTAGCCTGACAGTAAGGGAACTCTAACTCATGTTCGTCGACCACTGAGGATATTACACGTCAGCGCGGTGCAAGACGGATGCGCAATTCGATTCGACTGGGATTCGGACCCGGTTCGCCTCGTTGGAATTCGAACGCTCTATCCCCTGAGCCATCGCTGCTCTCATTTATCGATTTATAATTTTCTTAATATACCAGGTGCTCCGTATCGACCGCACTTCATATAACTTTTAAAATCCAAAAACAAATATTTTGATTCTGGGCCTCCAATTGATATTTAAACGAGAAAAAATATTACGCGAAAAGAATACAGCTCAAAAATACATCATTTTTATTATTTACTGAATGCTCTTAAACAAGATACAGTTTTAAAATGTTTATGACAGGAAATAGTTAAGTTTACCAGAAACAATTCTTGCAACAGATTGATGTGACAGGGTAAAAATATATTTCAGTTTTTATAGTCCTGTTTTTAGTTCAACTTTTTCAACAGATGGCACTGTAAATGGTAAAGTTCTAAATCAATAAAAAACATTCCAAAATCTTTAATGAGTGAAAATCATATCCGTATGTTTTCGAATTATACATCATCGACCCCAAATACATTTCATTTTTAAAGAAATGACCTTGAACTTTGAAATTTTGGCGAGGAAAAATTATTCTTAGCAACTCTAAATGGCATTGTATTTATTATACATAACATACCTCAATATTAAAATCAAAATCAAGCCAATCAAAAAATACAACTATCACATATCGTCGGAAGTTCAAAATAATGGATCAAATATAGAATTTAAAGTTCATCAATGATCAAAGGTAAATAACAAGGTTCCGTAAATTGCCAGGCCTCATCATCTTCGAAAGGTGTATTTGATAATTTCAATGATAATAGGCCAACAGGCTAAAAACCGATTATAGTACGCCTACAATTAAAATCTTTATTGCCCAAATGATTTCCACGAAGTGTGTGGAACTCAATACAATTTTTCAGAAGATGTTTAAGATTGTGCAGAATTTACAAACAGCAGATTTTTTGAAAACTGTAAGTAAGAAAAACCTTAATTTAAACAATGATTGTCTTACTTACATTTTGTGAATTATAAGATATTTCTTTGTTTGAAACTATATAGTACGCTTCACACTAAACATATCATAACCGATCAAATTACCGGTAATTGTATGTTGTATTGTATTATATTGTAAAGTGTTAATATGTTTAGTGTTAGAACAATAAATTAAACAGCACTGCAAAATGAAAACAACATAATAATGTAAAGTGTCGGCTTCTTTAATCACATTTATTTAAATTTATCGTCATTCGCATGAAAGAAATTGCGTAAGCGTAAGCACTGAACAATCAATGAAACAAGCACTGTGAAATTAAAACAACTTAATAATGCAAAGGGCAGTCTTCCTTAATTACATTTAGTAAAATTTGGTGTAAGAAATTACGTATACACTGTGCAATCAATTAAACAAGTACTGTAAAATAACAAATAAACACCACTTAATAATGTTGTCTTTCTGAATTTCATTTAATTAAATTTCAAGTCATTTCCTTGTAAAAGTTTACATAGTAAGCACTAAGCAATCAATTTAAAAATCAATAATAAATAAAATAAAAACTTTTATTTAAAACACTGACTTTCTTAATTGTATTTATTTTAATGATGTGATATTTCCTTGTAAGAGACAACATAATTTTTACTCTCAAATATTTACGCTCTACTGTCATCTGACTGCTAGCTTGATTTCTTAAAAAAAAAATAGGAGAACGTTTTCTTATAGAATCGATGGAAGAAAAAATTCTGAAGTATTTGTATAAAGCTATTAAGTTATTTTAAGCAATAAACCAACGCTGCAAAATGGAAACAGCTTAATAATGCAAAGTGTAGGCTTACTTAATTACATAAAGTTAGACTTGGTGTCATTCCCTTGTTAGAAATTTGATAAGCACTGATCAATTTATCAAATAAGCACTGTAAAATAAGAACAAATTAATTAAGTAAAATGTTAATTTTCTTCCTTTTTTAAAATCATTCTTAATTAGCGAAGTGGCAAAATTAGTAATGTAGTAAAATTAGTAATTGTAAGTAATTATCTAACATGTAGCAAAATTCTACATCAAATATTCGTTGTTAAATATTTAAGTTGAATTTTATTTTTAATGATTCTTAAAAAATGAAATAAATCCTTATGCAGTTAAGTTTGTAATCAAGTAATCGACAAAAAAAAATCTATTATTTTTTGTTTTTCTTTGGTTACTCTATAATTAGCATTTTATTTACTTATTTACTTTTTATTTCAAAAAGGATTCTCAACAATTTTCGTTTATTTGTTTGTTTTCCTTTTAAAAATAAAAAGAAAACATAGAAGATAAAATAATCTGCAGGCGCTGTATTAATTTGCAGCGCCCTCTGCCATCCTGGAAGGTTTCTACAACTGGGTTAACCAGTTAAACTAAAAGTAAAAATTTTGAATATTACGAATAAATAACTTTTTTAGAAATGCTTCTGAAGTTTTTTACCGTCTCTAAAAAATTCACCTGTTTTTAAAAAGAATTAGATAGGAGTCAGAAGAAAAATAAAGCATATAATTTAAGAATGTAAACATGCTTACCAATTTTTTGAAGACGTTAATTTTTTTTCAGTTAAAAATCGATAGAAATTTAATTACTTTTGGCTTTTAACTGAAACTTAAAACGTTTATTCCTTTATTCTGAGCTCGACATGAACATATGTTTTTAGAATTATTTGCAGATAATGCGAAAAATTTTAGTTTAGTTTTAAACATAGAATGCTTTTGACAAAACCTCTGTACCATAATAGAATAAACAAACATGCTATTGTGTATTCATTTTTCTTTAATACATACCTGTAGAGGTTTAAGTTTTTATTTTTACTGTTTATTCTTCTTCAATAAGCAATGTTATTTTGCTAAGTTGTGTGTTGATTTTCTTGATTAAAGTTCTGTTGTATATAAACAATTTTTATTAAAAATATTTACATTCACATAGAGTATTTTATATTTCGATTTCATAATTTATCCATTTATTTCATCTTCATCATATGTGTTTGTTGAATATAGGGTTCTTTATGCTATAGAAGGAGAGAATAATACATCATTGAAAATTTTTCTCATTGTATTTACTTTTAATTTGCTAATATTGCTTTGAAAAAGATTTTAACAATTTTGAATATATTAGTTCTCAAAATTGTTTATAATCAAATATCCATCAAGTTTATACAATAAGTCTATAAGTGACACAGCAACTCGTAATCAATTGGAAACAAGCGACTTACGACATCCAATGTAAGCGAACATTGGTGTTTTATGAAAACTAATTTAAAAATGATGTGAATGCGCGTGAGCTTGGTATGAGAGGTTTGGATTTTCTTTTACCTTTTAAATTGTATATTTGCGCTTGATTTGGTGTTAACTTGAAATAAAGTGCATTAAATGTTAACTTCTTTATAATTCCATCGTACAAGGAGTGTATATTTTATACACCTCATCCCAATTCCAAGTTTCTAAGTAAAAATTGTGTGAAGCAAACAAAATGTTACGGAAAGTTATGTAAAGGAAAAAAAATGAGAACAATTCACATAGAACACAATTGCCTTTTCGCACTAATTAACTTTTGCTCTAATTAAGCACATACTGAGTTTGAAGAAAAACATATTGTGTTCAGTTTATTCAGTGCATCAAGTTTAATCTCTGTTGTTGCATTTCGGTAAGCTGCTGAGCAGCCGCATGTCATTTTTAACTGTTGATAACTATCGAACTAACTTTTGTAATATTAAGTCTCAGAATCTTATTGTTAATGTAGCGCAAACTTGCAACTATGCTTACAACATATAGTCAATTCGCTATAACTCGAAGTACGATAACTCGAATATTACTATAACTCGATTTTTTTATGAAGTCCCGACCCTTTTTTCTTCAATTTCATGTTAATTATTCTCGATTACTCGAATTTTACTCCCTTTAACTCGATTTTTTTGGATATTTTAAAGCAAGAAAAAAAACCTAGGAGCTGATATCTTGCCCCTCCCTTTGCAACACACACACAATGTCATTCGCACTCTTCAATGAGAAGCTAAAGCTGTCCCTCTTGAAGCATGTGAACAGTGGTTAAATGAAACGTTACCAAATTTACTTCAAGGATGCAGTTAAAATAATGTTTTCAATATTGATGAAATGGTTTTTTTTAAAATGTCTTCCAAATAAGACTATGGTTTTTAAGAAGGAAAACTGCTTAGGGGGTAAAATGAGCAAGGAGCGTTTGACTGTCCTAGTTGGAGGAAATGCGTCTGGGACAGAGAAATTGTCCTTACTTGTTATCGGAAAATATCGAAATCCCCGATGTTTCAAGAATGTAAAAAAGTATCCTCTGGATTACAAGTCTAACAGAAAGTTTTGGATGACATCAGTTTTATTTGAAGACTATGTCAGAAAATTGGATCTGAAATTCTTCGCTAAAAAAAGAAAAGTAATGCACAGCGCATAGTGATCTACCTAATTTGAAAGAAGTGAACTTGCAGTTTCTCCCGCCAAACACAATAGCAAAGTTGCAGTCGATGGATCAGGGTATCATAAAGTGCTTCAAACAGTCTAATCGTAAATGGCTTGTCAGAAAAATGATCTTAAATATTGTAAGCATTTAGGAGATTTGTAATTAATAAGCATTAATTAAATAATCCGACAATATTTAAGTCCAAACCGAAACTAACGGTAAGTCGAACTTCCAATATGTCGAAGTTTTGTGTCAGTCCTATCAGATTCGAGTTATCGCGAATTTACTGTATTTAATAGAGGCAATTAGCACTTCGGCAATTTTATTATTGCATTAGAAGGCCTAGCTAGCTATCCGCGGCAGCTCACCAACCTCCATAATTGCTTCGCAATAAATATTTGTTTCGTAATATAAAAAATTTTTCCTACTAGAATCAAAATTAATTGCTTAAAATCTATATAGAACTAAGAATTCAGTTTGCTTATGCCTGTGCCCCCACTTCTATATTTTAAATAAATGTTTGTTTATTTTGAGTAAAATTTGATTGATAGATAATATGAATCTCGTATGATTCTAATTCCCTTATGATTCAAATAATAATTATTGGAGAAAATAAATAATTTTGCTTTGTAACCATTTTCTTAAATAACATTTAAAATAAAAGCATATTTTTATAACCAATTTATAGAGGTCACGATAGTAATTTAATATTTTTTTTTACCAAACAGGACTGATGAATTGAATACAATTTTCCAAATTCGTATAAAAGTTAAAACACAAAATTTCAAATTCGTCAAAGTATCTATTAGACGGTAATTTTTAATAGCATATTAACTCAATATACACCAAACAATATGCTTAGACACTGGTTCAAAAAAGTTTTTCTTAAATTGTAATGGAATATGGTAATATCATAGAATTACATTATAATAATGAAACAATTCTTTTTGTGCTAATCTCTTAACTTAGAAAACAATCGAAATCAGAGTAAAATAAGACAGATAAATATTACTGATAAATATCTTTAAATTTGGGGTGCAAAAATATTTCACAGGAAAATATTTTTTGATGCCAATTATTAATTTGATGTTACTAACAACAAATATATGATAATTAATGTAGGAAAACTGGAACCTACCATATAATTTTCTGGATTGATACACGAAAATTGTATCAACAACTATAGAAAACTGCGACAACATCATTATATTCTTATAAATAATTGGAAATTTTGATTATTTCTAATGATTTACACCGATCACAAGTACACAAGATTTAATAACAATTAACATCATCATAATAATTACTTTCAAGCAAATCATTATATATTGCTAAGAAAAAGAAAAACTGCAACCCAAAAAGAGAGCGAGTCGTTAAAAACCACTGGATTGTAAATGTGCTTCCAGGTTAGCTATTCTGTAAATCTGTTTCCTTTGCAGAGCAATTTGTCAATCAGCAGAGCGATTATTATTTAAACTTGTAGAGCAATTATCACATTTTAATTTTTAATGGTTTTTGTAGTTTTTTATGTATTTTTTTCTATCCTAGTTTTTATGCAACAATCTGATTTTGAAATCTAATAAAGATAATTGTTCAAGACAGTAATAAAAATTTAAAAATTTTTTAAACACATCATGAACGTTCCAAGAGGAAATTAACACTAAGCATACCAACACTTAATATATACCTATATCTACCATAGCCGTTCAAATGACCGGACTTTATGTTTCTTGATTGAATGCATGAAATATGGATGTTGCGAAGGAAATAAACAAAAAAAACTTTATTATAATTAAATAAAATTGTATACTGCCAATTTTTATGAATTACATACACAAGGAATAAGAATTTTTGATCCATTGCTCAACTCATTTTTTACATATACAGGGTGTTTCCATTGCATATTTTTCGAAAATATATTTCTTCTAATTATTATTATTTCTATATTTCTTATAGTTATTATTATTTCTATACTTCTTATAATTATTATAATGATTATTATTATAATTATTATAATAATAATTATACTAATAATAATAATAAAAATAATAATAATAATAATAATAATAATAATAATAACTATTATAATTATAATAATAATTATTATTATTATAATTATTTCATTAAAACTTATTTTAAAATTATACCTTAAATTATAATTTTTTAAAAGAGCCAATACTTATTGGGTTTAAGAAAATGTATTTAAAATAGATATCTTATCTAAATAACAACCTTTAAATCCAAAAACTATTCTCGACTTTCCGCGCATGTTCTGCAATCAAAGTAAAAGCATCGCCTACACGTATAATGTGTTGTAAGGATTTATTATTATAAATAACCCTTTGCCTTTACAAATATTACTCTGATAGTTATGAGTCAAGTCTCGTTAGTAACAATATAGTTTGACTGTAAGGAAATTGGCAAATTAAGGTGAAGTGTGGGTGGNAAATCTATATAGAACTAAGAATTCAGTTTTCTCATGCCTGTGCCCCCCCCCCGTTCCATCACTCATTTATTTTAACTAAATG
The DNA here is from genome assembly GCF_043381705.1 of Parasteatoda tepidariorum. NCBI lineage: Eukaryota > Metazoa > Arthropoda > Arachnida > Araneae > Theridiidae > Parasteatoda > Parasteatoda tepidariorum. The sequence goes on from NC_092205.1 coordinate 61,071,091, forward strand.
TTTATTTGGTTATTTTGAGTAAAATTTGATTAATAGATAATATGAATCTCGTATGATTCTAATTCCCTTATGATTCAAATAATATATATTAGAGAAAATAAATAATTTTGCTTTGTAACCATTTTCTTAAATAACATTTCAAATTAAAAGCATATTTTTATAACCAATTTATAGAAATCACAATAGTAATTTAATATTTTTTTTACCGAACAGGACTGATGAATTGAATACAATTTTCCAAATTCGTATAAAAGTTAAAATACAAAATTTCAAATTCGTTACAGTATCCATTAGACGGTAATTTACAATAGCATATTAACTCAATGTACACCAAACAATATGATTAGACACTGGTTCAAAAAAGTTTTTCCTAAATTGTAATGGAATACGGTAATATCATAGAATTACATTATAATAATGAAACAATTCTTTTAGTTTTAATCTCTTAACTTAGAAAACAATCGAAATTAGAGTAAAATGAGACAGATAAATATTTTTAAATTTGGAGTGCAAAAATATTTCACAGGAGAACAATATTTGTATGCTAATTATTAATTTGATGTTAATAACAACAAATATATAAAACTGGAATCTACAATATAATTTTCTGGATTGATACGAGAAAAATGTATCAACAACAATAGAAAACTACGACAACATCATTATATTTTTATAAATAATTGGAAATTTTGATTATTTCTAATGATTTACACCGATCACAAGTACATAAGGTTTAATAACAATTAACATCATCGTCATAATTACGTTCAAACAATTATATTAAAAAGAGTATTTCTTATTGGGAATTTAACCTCCAATTCTATTATGTTCATAAAATACCTGATATTCACGTTTTGATGTTTTTAAGTGCTGATGAATTCTTAGACATATTTTTAGATATCATTACATATTGCTAAGGAAAGGAAAATAAACTACAACCAAAAAAGAAAGCGAGTCATTAAAAGCCCCTGGATTGTAAGTATGCTTCCAGGTTAGCTATTCTGCAAATCTTTTTCCTTTGCAGATAAATTTGTCAATCAGCAGTACGATTATTATTTAAACTTGTAGAGAAATTATCACATTTTAATTTTTAATTTTTTTTGTAGTTTTTTATGTATTTTTTTCTATCCTAGTTTTTATGAAACAATTTGATTTCAAAATCTAATATAGATAATTTTCAAGACAGTAATAAAAATTTAAAATTTTTTTAAACATGTCATGAACGTTCCAAGAGGAAATTAACACTAAGCATAACAACATTTAATCTATACCTATATCTACCATAGCCCTTCAAATGACCGGACTTTATGTTTCTTGATTGAATGTATGAAATATGGATGTTACGAAGGAAATAAACCAAAAAAAAAACTTTATTATAATTAAACAAAATTGTATACTGCCAATTTTTATGAATTACATACACAAAGAATAAGAATTTTTGATCCATTGCTCAACTAATTTTTTACATATACAGGGTGTTTCCATTGTATATTTTTCGAAAATATATATCATCTAATTATTATTATTTCTATATTTCTTATAGTTATTATTATTTCTATACTTCTTATAATTATTATAATCAGATAATACAAAAAACTTNTAGTATTATTATTATTAGTATTATTATTATTAGTATTATTATTATTAGTATTATTATTATTAGTATTATTATTATTAGTATTATTATTATTAGTATTATTATTATTAGTATTATTATTATTAGTATTATTATTATTAGTATTATTATTATTAGTATTATTATTATTAGTATTATTATTATTAGTATTATTATTATTAGTATTATTATTATTAGTATTATTATTATTAGTATTATTATTATTAGTATTATTATTATTAGTATTATTATTATTAGTATTATTATTATTAGTATTATTATTATTAGTATTATTATTATTAGTATTATTATTATTAGTATTATTATTATTAGTATTATTATTATTAGTATTATTATTATTAGTATTATTATTATTAGTATTATTATTATTAGTATTATTATTATTAGTATTATTATTATTAGTATTATTATTATTAGTATTATTATTATTAGTATTATTATTATTAGTATTATTATTATTAGTATTATTATTATTAGTATTATTATTATTAGTATTATTATTATTAGTATTATTATTATTAGTATTATTATTATTAGTATTAGTATTAGTATTTCTTCTTCTAGGAACTTGTGCTGTCTTGATTGTTTCGACATTTTTCTGGGTAAAAGCTAACAGTTAGAAATGAAGTAAAGCTATCAAAATGAAATATAAGCTACTTACCAAAACATTTAGTTTTTGTCAATTTTTCATTCACAATTATTTTGATTGAACTAACTACACAAGTCTTTTCAGAAATGTGCAACTAATCGGATTCAATACGTGAACACGCATTACATCGTAATTTTTGATCCGATAGCCTTATAAAGCAATAAATTGTTCTCCCGGTCAAATGACCGGTTGTGGTAGAAATAGGTATACGAGAAGTATTATTCGAAACAAACAAAATAAAAAAAAATAATAACAGATTATTAACTTTAAATAATTGTTTGAAAAAGTCATGAAGTCAAAAATTTTCAAAAACAATAACGTGATAAGCGCGTTTCTAATGCAAAAGTTCATAAACAGTCATTTGATCGGTTATGGTATGTTTAATAAATGTATGCAAATTTAATATTTCTATTTTAAAATAACCAAATAGTTTAATATTTTTAAAACAAATACGCTTGGTTAAAACAAAAAGTAGAAAACATACTCGATATTTGTTTTAGAATAATGAATACCATTTTGAATTCTTGATTCATTTGTATTTAAAAACATTCTCGTTTATAAAATAAATAATTCGTAAAAATAAGTAATTTATATTTCATTTTTAAGTTAACTTCCTGACTGCGCTTTCCAGTTAATTAAAATTCACTACTAGAAAACTCCAAGGCAAATATATGCTTTTATATATATAAATTAGTGACAATAATGATGAATTTAAGCATATATTGCAGAATGAAGAATCTTGAGTCTTAGCTTTAAGCTCTCTAATCCTTCCTTTCTTCGAAAACAGCATTTCGAAAACAAACCTCCGCATAAGATTCATTGTTTTCGAAAGATTTTTCACAAAAGAATTATAAAAGTTTGATAATAAATCTTCCTAATTAGAATGAAAAGATCTTGTAAACGCACAATTTGATAGGGCACCGAGATGCAGCTTTCTAAAGTACATTTTTTGTGCTTTTTGTGAGCTTGTAAGTAAATTATTATCATTCCAAAGAAGAAAGGTATAATTTTCAGAATAGAATTTTAAAATTAATAATTAATCTTAACGTAAATTGCTGTCAAAAAGATAGATCTCTTCCTTGGCTCAAAATTGTAATACTTTGGAAGATTATTGAGTGATGTTTTACTGTAGAAACTTCTTCTCTTTTCAACTAACTATGTATTTAAATCGTCTTCAGATAATTCTTCAAAAACTATTTCATTGAAATAACTAGTTCCAATCTTGCAGAATATTAACAAATGACATACACTGTAAAAATTTTGTTGCACTATTTAAGTTTAAAAATTCCAAAAATTAACGCTTTATTTATACCAAATCAAACGTTCATATATATTTTACAAGATGAAGTTAACTTTAACGATGAAGAATTCTTACACCAAGCATTCTAATTTGCATTCTCAACATTCGTGAATCTTTTTTCGTCCAAAAAATTCAATGTTAGTTTTGGATATCATCAGTAAATTTACAAGAAGACGTGAGCTTTTTGTCTTTCCTGTTGCTATAATCTATAAAATCTAAACTTCTAAGTTAAAAAATGAATGCATGTTCTTAGTGATTTAATAGGGATAAATATGTTTTAATTAATGAATTGTAAACTGTAATAAATTTTAGTGCATCACGATGTCAAAAACAGTGGCAACTACTTTAATCGAAGTGGTATAGTGAAACGCTATACATTATACACATACCTCAGATCTAGTGTTTTATTGCACCAATGTTCTTTTCCACTACTTAATGTAAAGAAGCTGCCAAAATATCTGTTTTTTAATATAACTAAAATTTATAATTACAGTAAGGTAAGATACACATAAGCATACAGTAAAAGTATTTTTACTACGCAATATAAAGTAAGAATCATTAATTTAGAATGCATACATACACTAAAATTTGTTTGTAAATCAAATATGCTTGAAGCACAGAAAGAACATTAAGACGAATTCGAACTAGGCTCAATGAAACAAAACGAAAGCGGAGAGAATTTCTCTATTATTATCCATTATAAAAATAAGTTAAAATGATTCAAAGAGATTTAAAAATTAAAATATAATTATCCTTATTTCACAGCTGAAAACATGCATAAATGTTTAACAGCAAATTTTTGTTTTTGTTGATGAATGTCAGCGTAGAAAATGAAGAATATAATAGTAAGTATCATTAATTTAGAATGCCTGCATACACCTTTTCTTAAAAAAAAAAATTATAAATCAAACATACGTGAAAAGCACAGAAAGAATATTAAGATGAATTCGAAATAGGCTTAACAAAATGGAAACGGAGAGAATTTATAAAATATAAAAATCAGTTAAAACGATTCTCAGAGATTTAAAAATTAAAATATAAATATCCTTATTTCACATCTGAAAACATGCATAAATATTTAACAGCTAATGTTCGTTTTTGTTTATGAATATCAGCGTAGAAAATAACATCAAACTCTCTCCAGTCTGTATAACGCAGATTGTAAACAAACTACTCGCGATATTCTGTTAGACGTTTCTATATTCAAAGTGTCCAACTTGAATGTATTTGGATTAGTTTCTGAGAAATCAAATTTGAAGAAAGTCTCTTATTTAAAAATTTGTTTTATCACGAACTATTTGTCGGAGCTGAAAGAACAAGTGGACTGTATCGATTTACAATATTTTATGGAACGAAAAGAATGCTGGGAAACTGAGCTAGACGCTCCCCAACAGTGCCGTAGCGAGCTTAACTCGCGCCCGGGGCACAATACCTTTTTGGCGCCCCCCCCCCAATACGAAAACCATCTAATATTATAAGTAAAATATACTCTCAAAGTAATAAATAAATAAAGTAAAATAAATAAAGTCATAGGCTCAAGCTAGGCATTAAAATTGAGACAAAANTATTGAGTGATGTTTTACTGTAGAAACTTCTTCTCTTTACAACTAACTATGTATTTAAATCGCCTTCAGATAATTCTTCAAAAACTATTTCATTGAAATAACTAGTTCCAATCTGGCAGAATATTAACAAATGACATACACGGTAAAAAATTTTGTTGTACTATTTAAGTTTAAAAATTCCAAAAATTAACACGTTATTTATACCAAATCAAACGTTCATATATATTTTACAAGATTTAGTTAATACTAATGAAGAATACCTGCACCAAGCATTCTCTATTGCATTCTCAACATTCGTGAATCTTTCTTCTTCCAAAAAAACCAATTATAGCTTTGGATATCCTCAGTAAATTTACAAGACGGCGTAACCTTCTTGTCTTTCCTGTTCCTATACATCTATAAAATCTAAACTTCTAAGTTAAAAAATGAATGCGTGTTTTTAGTGATTTAATAGGGATAATTATGTTTTAATTTATAAATTGCAAACTGCAAATTTTAGTGTATTTCCATGTCAAAAACAGCGGCAACTACTTTAACCAAAGTGGTATGGTGAAACGCTATACGTTATACATATATCTAGTATTTTATTGCACCAATGTTCTAATTTCACTACTTAGTGTAAAGAAGCTGCACAAATATTTGTTTTTTAATATAACTAAAATTTATAAATACAGTAAGGTAAGATACACATAAGTATACAGTAAAGATATTTTTACTGCACAATCTAAAGCAAGAATCATTAATTTAGAATGGATACACACATACACTAATTAAGTTAAAATTTGTTTGTAAATCAAACATAATTAATTACAATATAATTTTCATAAATAAATCAAATATAATTTTCTTCGGATGCCCCCTGACGGGGGTGGGACGGGGTTAAGCTTTGATCTTTATTTCACGGCTGAAAATATGCATAAATATTTAACAGCAAATTTTTGTTTTTGTTGATGAATATCAGTGTAGAAAATAATGAATATAATAGAGTGACTCCCGATTATCCGGGTTAATGACCGGGACAGGTCGCACGGATAATCCGAAAACTCCTTCTGTTAAAGAAAAATTCAATATCAGTACAAAAAATATAAAAATTACTGACATTTGCATGCATAACATCAAACTAGGAATTTTCCTTATTAAAAAATGTGTATTGCGTCTTCGCCATAAATCGATACACATATTTTACGAACCGCATTAATGTCACCGTAATCAAATCCTCCCATATAATCTAATAAAGTTTCCACAGAGCAGCAGAATGAGAAATTGTATTTCATTCATTCATTTACTACTTCTTCTGCATCAGTTACTATCATCACTAGTTGATTTAACAACATAACGATGTCTTCATCAGTCAAATACTGGAAGCCAGACTCACATGCATCACTTTGAAACCAATCTTCTAAATTTTCTTCATCAAGAATTTCGAAACCTTAGATTTCTTTTGCTTGTTCGATAATACTGTTATCATATTTTTCTTGAACATCTGAAGAAGATTGTTCATCAAGCGGTATGATCTTTCTCCAAGATCGTGATAACGTAGACGATTTTAATTTTGACCAGGCTGCTGATATTCCATATACTTCAATCCAATGACGAATATTGCTTACAAAAATTTGGTAGTGTTATAACTTCATGAATCAAATTTTTTTAATCTTGAAAATGTTTCTCTTTATATTTTTTGTGTGACTCCGGAATGAGCACGGATAACCCGCAAACCGGATAATCCACGAACGGATAGTCGAGAGTGTACTGTAGTAAGTACCATTAATTTAGAATGCCCGCATACACCTATTTTTTTTGAAAAAAAATGTAAATCAAACACACTTGAAGCACAGAAAGAATATTAAGATGAATTCGAAATAGGCTTAACAAAATGGAATCGGAGAGAATTTATAGGTTATAAAAATCAGTTAAAACGATTCTCGGAAATTTCGAAAACTAAAATATAAATATCCTTATTTCACATCTGAAAACATGTATAAATATTTAACAGCGAATTTTCGTTTTTTTTGATGAATATCAGCGTAGAACGTAGAATAACGCAGATTGTAAACAAACTACTCGCGATATTCTGTTAGACGTTTCTATATTCAAAGTGTCCAACTTGAATGTATTTGGATTAGTTTCTGAGAAATCAGATTTGAAAAAAGTCTCTTGTTTAAACTTTGCTTTAACACGAAATATTTGCCGGAACTAAAAGAACAAGTGGACTGTATCGTTTTACAATATTTTATTGAATGAAAAGAATGCTGGGAAGCTAAGCTTGGCGCTCTACAATCTCGCCAATTAAGGCCAATATGGCGCGGACACTATTCTATAGATTTCGTTCAAATTTTCACCCCCTCAAAACCTTAAGATTGAGTCTAAGAAAGCAAAGATCCAATTATAAGAAAAAAAAGTTATCCCAGGAAGTTATTTTTTATTTTAATTTTTTTTTCACACTCTGCGCATAAAACTCTTATTTCCGTATAGAGAAGTTGAAGGTTGTCCTCCAAAAAATGAACCTTCAAAACACTCTCCTTAAAAACTTGAAAATATCGCCTGGTACTATCCTTCAATTTCAGACCATTAGACTAGCTCTAAGATGTTTATAATTAAATCCTTGAAATCATGGGTAATTTTTTCAATTGAAGTAGTATTTTAGGACGTAAAGAATTATTAGGGAAATGGTATTTTTAAAATAATGCCATGGCTATCAATGCATCAATACACCAATTTATATTTAAGTGAAAAAGTACTCAATAGAAGACTTCTTTTATTCTTTTTTACTTTTATTCTCGGTATTTTATTTTAGTTCTTTCTCTATCAATCTCGTATCACTGTACTTAGGAGTGTGAGTTGCGCTAACACAATTATCATCAGAGCACGAGTCGGAGCCCAATTTATTCTCAATTAGGATCGCGATTTCCAATCCATTCCTTCTAGTTTTAATTAATTTTAGACGAGGCTCATTTATTAGCCGAGAGGATCCTCTTTCTGTGTTGGGTCATGAGCGTAGAAAACATTATGCAATTCTTCAGATCTCAATAAAACATTCTCTTAGAGCTTTCTATGACTCCTTATCTATTTTAATGAATATATTTTCGATCTTTTTTAGCACACATGAAATGATGTTCCAAATGAATGCTTTTTTCCTTAAAAAACTTGCATGCATAAAACTGTAACTAAACGAAACTCCTGTATGAACTTAATTTTACAATTTAAAAAAAAACTAACTAAAAAGTGAAAAAAAGTGAACTCAAGTGAAGTTTTGGATAACTGCTAGCACTTTTCTGCTCCCTTAAAAACTTTATTTACTTGTAAAAATGGGTTGAGGAATTTCTGAAATTTATTTTATATCATGCTTATCAAAATTAAGAAATATCAGGTTGAGTAAAAAGCTTTCCACCAAAAAAAAAACAATCCTGTAAAATGATAAATAGATAGAAAATCAGCAAAGTTAATGAGGATAGTAATCTCCATTCAAATCAACAATAGTCTGCCAACGTTTTGGCTACTTNTATGTAAGGATACTGTTAAGTTTCCTTTCATATCAAATTAATATGATATATAAGAAAACTTAACAGTATCCTTATATATCATATTAATTTGATATATAAGGATACTGTTAAGTTTCTTTGTATTCTTAATTGACGAGAAAAATTAAGGCTTTATTAACCCTTTGAAGCAGATGGGACACTGGTGCCACTTTTATATACTTTTTCTGATGATCTAATTACGAGTAAAAATGTATTTTGGTATTTTTCAATTATAAAAAACAGTCTAATGGTTACTAAAAAAATATGCTAGAATACAGGATTTATATTTATACTGAAATAAAGCATTCGAAAAGAAAAAATTTTCCATTCAAATTAAAAAAAACAAACATTAATTGATTTCGTAAAATAAGGAAATTTCAATGATGAGTAACTGTCTCTCTTAGTTCTCAATAATTGCAAATAAGTGCAAATTTGAGAAATTATGGTTTGAAAATGAACCGTATTTGGAAGATTTTGTTATTTAGTAATTGTGTATCTCATTTTTATAGTTTATTTCATGTCTTTCATAACAACCTTCAAGCCTAAGCAAAATTAAGAAATCAACTAAATACTACTGCTTCATATCTGTTTTTGCAACAGCTATCTTTGCTCTAATTACCCATGGAAAAAAAGGTAAATATTTATTGCTATGGGTACTCATATTTTAACTACACATTTTATCAGAATTTATGTCCTGACGTCGTCATTCGACCTCAGAGTAAAAAGTTAAGACGTCAATGCTGTAAAACAATAAAAGTTTTCATAGTATCTTAAAAAAAGTATCACAACAAATTTATTAAGTGGTTCCCGTATCCTACCCTCTGTATAACTCACATAATCAAATTTCACAAAGGAGTTACATATATGATTTGAAATAAAGAAATTTTCAAAAATGAAAAATTTAAATGAAACATTAAAAACAAAAGGAAACAAATCAATACATTAAATGAGTATTTCAGTGTGTAACTTATTTGCTTAATCATTGAAAGGGCCAATCAGAGATCATAGAATCAATTCATGTATAGAGTTTGTTTAAAAAATCTATATTTTATGAGGTAGATTACGTTTAAATTTCTCAAATATATTTCAAATCTAATTCAAATAAAAAAGCTGTTTCAATAATATTTTAATTAGATATTTCAAACTATAAACGATATAATTTATTTAAAGCGAGGAAGCAATCAGAAAATCATACTTTTTAATTAAAATATTTTAGTTTAAAAACTTTGTGAAAAGCCATTATATATATTCATATACGTTTTTGAAATTAAATCAAAGGTAGAAGCCTGTCTCATTAAGACTTGCATCAGCCATCTCAAACTATCAACGATTAATTTACTAATAAATGTATAAAAGCAAACAAAAAATCACGTCTACTAATTAAAAGATTTTCAACACTCTTGGGAGAAAAACTGTTACAGAATTCAAAAGACGATTCAGGAAATAGTTAGGTTTAATTTTGTCTCTGGAAACTCATCAAAATTAATGGAACCTCCTGAAATTACTTGCAAACGCATCAGTTGCTCCTTGATTAGTTTCTGAAGCAATCACTGTTTTCCATGGACTGGGAAAACGGAATAGAATTGATCACGTTTACAATCGACTTATAATATATATCTCCAATTGTGGTTCATTAAATTGAGCATAACACATTTTAACGAACGGTGAATAACTATTTCCATAGATAGAAATCTGTTTGTTCAGGTATAAATTGATTTAAACTATTCAAACCATTTCGACACGACGTGTTATTTCAAAGTTTATATGAGTTTTAAGAACTATTTATAGTTTAAATTTCATTTACATCATTTTATTTCAAACATTACATATACGTTATTTCATAAACTAATAAATTATAGTGCATTGAGGAAAAAAAGTATGTTCAGAACTACCAGAAAATGATAAAATTCACCGCGTTTCTAGATTTATGGGATCACCAAAAAGCTCAGTAATTTTAACCGAAGCGCTTTAATGATTTTAGTAAGGTCAACAATAAAATATGGTTTTATAGTAAGCAATAAAATTTAGTAAAATTTGGTTTTGTAACCATTTATTCGGTTAAACTTACTTTTCAGTTTTGTATTCTTTATTTTCTGTGTAGTAATAACTGTAATTTTGAAAACCAGAATTTCCGGTTAACCGTTACCATAGGAACAGAAATTACCAAATGAATGTCTTAAACACCGTATGTTTTGGTTTTATTAATCGGATATTTTTTCATCAGAAATAATAGTACAATATAGTATTTACTAACAAATAGTATAGTTTCTGACTTAAATTTAACATAATAACTTTAAAGTATTCATTTTTTCAACGAATTTAATAACAAAATTTCTAATCACCATTTTACTTTATTTACAAAAAACTTTTTTAATGGGAAATAGGATAAAAAAGAACTACTACAGTGTTTTTGAGACAAAAAATGCATCATATCCATGCTATAAACAAACTTGAGATTGTTATTGGTAATTCTGGAATACGACTATACGGTTAAATGCCATTAATGAGGCCTTTTACCTAGAAAATATCCAAAAAATGATTACTTTTACCAAAAGAATAATCTGCTAATCCCTGAAATACGTGAATACTAAAGCTAGGATAAACTAAACTTAGAAACATCGTTATAATTTATGAAATTATATCGTTCCCCATACACTCAAGCTCACCAATCAAATATGTAGATAAATATCTACCATCAATTTATAACATCCGATAATGTGTTTTTCTATATTTTATTCCTATTCTTTCTTTGTTCCAATTATCATAGTCTCTCCTTCTGTTCTCTCTTACTGTTGTCAACCTTTCATACTCTTGTTCTTGTATGCGGAACTAAACTGATTCCTCCTAATTCACCAAAGAAGACTGGCGTTGTCTGCTTTTCGTTTTTTGTCAGCAAGATCTATATTTTTAGCAATTAGATCTGTATTAAACAACTAAGAATTATAGGCTATTATGGGAAGGTCATTGTTAGTTTGGTATAGTGCGGCTTTGAGGAGAACTCCTCTAGACTAAATGTCTGGGGCTGTCTGCTGCTATGGTAACAAGCTAGAGCACATTTCTAATGGGGTGTAAAGGAGGAATGAAGGTGTCGATTGGTTTACTCATGCTGAGCTATGCCAAGATCAAGACAAAACTATTCACCTCAAACCCCTATTCGAAGTGACTTTTTCTCGTAACCATGGTACCCGCCACGACACGAGACTGATGTCTGGAAGAGTTCTCTTGAAAGCCGTACTATAAGTCTATGTTGCGGAACTATGAATTATTTGCTGATGCTGCTAGGTCTATGTAAAAAATTTTACTTTTGGCTGGTCAATTTTAAAAAGTCAAGAATTACTGTTACGGTTGAAAGGTCTGTGTTGAAAACTCACGAATTATTAAAAAGAAGTAATAAATTACCAATGAAAATATAATAATAAACATTTAAACTCATTAAAGAATGGAGATTTTTCACTGAGAAATCTAAATAAATTTGTCTATCTTGCTGGCTAAGATTATCACCAGTAACATCTTAAAGAAGTCGAATAAAGATTTCTGGGTACTTTGAGATTATCCCGTCGATCTGCCAAGCACGCCAAATCGTTTGGCGCTAGTTTTTAGGTTTGAGTCTAGATTTTACAAAATAAACACTGCAAACACAATAAATTTATCAAATCATAATAATAAACAAATAATTGATAATAACCGTATATATTTATTTTCTAAGAAATAATTCCATACTCTTGAAAACATGCCACTGCTCTCTTTTCGGTGCTAGTCAAATTCCAAATTCGAATCATTTTGCAGCGGAGTGAGAAAAAAATAGTATATTTCAACAAGCTAAAGAAAACTAACTCGCGTAGTCAGGGTCGCATGATGTCGACTAGATACGTCACTGTTAATGGCGCAGAAGCTACCTTTTGGCAATAATATCGGGTTTGGCGAAAATGGTCGACAGGTTAATCCCAAAGTGCCTCATTCCTCTTTGGGATTATCCCGTCCACCTGCCGACGCTCGCTAAATCTTTTGGCGCTAGTTTTTAGGTTTGGCGATAATATCGGGTTTGGCGAAAATGGTCGACGGGATAATCCCAAAGTAACGATTTCTGCATCATACTCTTTCTGTGTGGATGTTTTAATAAATAGACAGTATCTCGGTATTTTCAGAAGTCAAAAGATGTTGACAGTGGAAATATTTCTCCTTTTGGAATTTTGAATTTATGTTGAACAGCAAAACAGCGTATGGCCAGTAAACCCAAACTGGGTGAAGGAAAATAAATGAAATAAACGGGTTGATAGTATAAACAAGAAATGATAGTATGAACAAGAAATGATAGTATATAACAAGAAATGATAGTATATAACAAGAAAAGATAGTATGAACAAGAAATGATAGTATATACTAACAAGAAATGATAGTATGACGATTTACTGTTGCAGTACGTTTAACTGCGCAATAAAAAGACTTTGATATACCAAAGAGTTATGGTCGTAATTATTCCTATACGCAATAAAAAGACTTGATAAATAAAAGACTGCTATTGCAACGCACCCGAGTGTGCTACAACAAGACTTGATGTAACGAAACCAGATGTAATACATCCGAATGCGCAATAACAAGACGTGATGTAACGAAAAGTTTTTTTTTTTCTTCATATATTTCAAATCGAAACTATAATTGCTTCCGCAAACAACGCTTTAAAATTGGAAAAAGGCTTAGTTATCTTAACTTTTAACCAACTGTCTCATTAATTTCAAATAAAAACTAAGATTCTAAAAAGTTTTAACAATTGGCCAATTTAGTTTGAGGGAGAAAAAAAAAATTCAAGTTCAGTTTGCCAATGGGGAAAGTTTCACTGACCTATTTTTTCATTATTTTTTTTTTAAATAAATGCACATACAGTCGTTTTCTAAAGTCTATATTCCCGAAGACTTTTTACAGGACTTTCGATTTTTTATCCATCCCAGATAGATATCCTACCCCCAGGGTATGGAGCAATTATCTGATATCCTTCTCCCGATATCAGACAAAATGTCTCGATTCAGTTTTTTCAGTTCTTTTCGTTACCAAAGAAAGGAAAAGAGAATTTCATTTTATATTTTATTCTATTTCTTTTTCTTTAAACCTGTCGCCCGTGATGAATGGCTTACGATTTTTTAATCGATATTTGACCGCACGAAAATTCAAGAAAAAATATCGCGAGTTAATGTGTGAACGTTTTTTTATTTTTTAGTTTTAATTCCTTTACTATCTATAGAGCGTGATGGTAATTTTTTTTGTTTAATTTTTTTATTCTTTCTTACGATATACATCTAAATCGATTGAATTTTTTTTTGTCCTCTCAAGTTTTGAAGAATCGTTGTCTCAGCATTTTCTTTGTGATAATGAAGTTTTTCCATTGAAAAGAAAAAATTTTAATTTTTCACTCAAAAGAATCAAAGAAGAACTCAGTTTCAAGTTCTATTCAAACTATTACAAATTAAGATGTGCTTAAATATGAATATATGGCTTTTCATTTACTTTTTGAATGTATCTTAATACAACGATAATTCGTTGTTTGAGAACTTTTCATGGGAGGCAAGATAAAATGTTGTTTTTGAGATTTATAAAAATATTTTAAAAACTTTACTGTTTTTTTTTGTAAAAGCTGCCTTTAATAAGGTTCTTAAAAATTCCTTGTCAAATATAAAGTAAAATTATGTACACGCAATAGAGATCTTAGTTTAATAATTAAGGAAGAAAAAGTGCTAAGGAAATCTTACACATCACTACAACTAGACAAGAAAAACAAAAAAAAGACCAAAACTTGTTAGATGCCTTAAAAAAACTAATTAAAGTGACAGGCAATTGTTAGAAATATTTCATCAAACAATCAAAAATGTTTGTTGTTTTTCAAATCACCTTACTCACTACTGATTCTATAGCATTTTTGCTTTGTCATCACTTAAATGTTAATTTGCAACCCCTGTTACGCATGCGTTTATTACTTCAATTTTCATAAGAACTCTAAAAATATATATTAAGGGAGCGTATTACGGAACACAATGTATTTCTACTGCATAAAAAGATAATTGAAAATATGCGGAAATTCTTATTATATTCAAAAGTAGAGATGTTAAAACGTAAAATAAAAGGGGATTATCAATTTTCATAAGTATGACTTAAGGTAAAAGAAAAGAAATAAAAATTTTTAAAAATTAAAAAGAAAGATAAATTTAAAAAAAAAATCTTGCAATGGATAACGCATTTATCATTTAATGTCTTGTTATATATATACTAGTGGCCTGCGCCCCGTGCTCGCTAACGCTCGCCAACCCCCGAAAATTGCTACGCAATCTTATATGGTTTGTTTCGCGTACCAAGATCGCTTCGCTCGCTACTAACTTAGGTACATTGCAAATGCACACAATTCTAAGAATTCAAAACAATCATTCAAATCCATATAAAAAAAATTACATCTTTTTAGTAAATACTAAGTCATTAAAATAAATTTGAATTCAAATAAATGACATGTAATTCGTTAAACCTATTAGAAATGTGCTATAGTATAATTCGTGATCTAAATCAAAAATCGTCAAATAAATTCGTAATGTATAAATTCGTGAAAAAAAGCGCTTTCGACAAAATACTAAAATAGAGATCTATCGACAAAGACTACTCACTTCTGCCTAGCTTAATAGTATGAGATT
>NC_092205.1:61087164-61116940 GCF_043381705.1 Parasteatoda tepidariorum
TTCCAGAGAAGTCTATTTGACCAGGTAATCCAAAACATTGCTAAATGACTTCCTATTGATTGGCGGTAAGCTATTGTTACCAATCAATCTAAAGAAAAACTTTCAAATTCTTATTTTTAATCTATATATATATATATATATATATGAAATATTTATCATTCACTAGCAGTTTAATAATTTTATTTATTTCGATGCTAATTGATACGCGTTAATTTCTTTTAAATCGAAGTTAAATAAAACCTTAAGCGATTTTATACAACAATTTTTCCAATTACATTTTTGAACAGCATGAAACCTTTATTTCAACAAAAACTTCGTAAATTAATTTTAAAGCTCGGATTTTGTTTTTGGAACAATAATTAACAATAAAATAAAAACTCATAAGATATACATAAATGGTTTAGAACAAATTAGTTAAAAATAAATATTTTACAAACAAGTTATTTTAAATTAAAATGTTATTATTTATTGTTTCTAGATACTTACTGTGCAAGTTTTTTATATGGTTGCATATATACAGTGGTGACCAAAAGTGTGAACAGTGTCATGTTTTTCAATTTTGTGCGCTTGTAGAATACATTTATTTTCACTTAAATACAAACGTTTATGTATCAAATTGAAGGGAATTTAATGTAGAATTTAATAATAAATACAGTATTACAATATCTGTATCACAAAAAAAGTTATGCAACTTATAGTAAGATCTATCTTAGATTTGCATTTTTTTAAAGTGATACTTACACAATCAATACTTAGTAGGATAACCCTTATTTTTTAAGACAGCTTCACAGCGTCTTTTCATCAAGTGAACGAGTGTTTGTAGTTCATCTTTCGTAATCGCATGGTGCCAAGAAACAATTATAGCTTCAATAAGTTGTCTTTTATTGGATGGACGTTTTTTTCGTACAAGAATTTTCAAACGTCGCCTCAAATTTTCAGTTTGATTGAGATCTGGGCTGTTTCCTGGCCATGGTAATATATCTATGCCTTATTTTGAAACCATGTTTTGCATACTTTTGCTGTGTGGTATGGAGCTGAATCCTGCTGAAAAATAAATGGTGCGTTGTTGGGAAAGATATTCCTGAATGCAGCAGGTATTGCAGTAAGTTCAAGAACAATAAGAAGGTCATCAGGATTTGGACTACAATCTAGAATTCCAAGGAAAAAACCATATTTAAATCAAAAGATACGCGAAAAACGAGTTAAGTGGGCAAAATAACACATTAAATGGTCAGAAAATCAATGGAAGCAAGTAATCTGGAGCGATGAGAGTAAAATATCACCCTTTGGTAGTGTTGGTAGAAAATACGTGAGACGTAGAGTAGATGAAGCACTTCATCCTGATTGCATTGAAGCAACTACAAAAACCCCAACAAATGTCATGATCTGGGCATGTATGTCTGCAGATGGTGTGAGCCGAATTCAAGTGATTGATGGCATCCTGAATGCCAAAAAATGCGTCGAAACTGTCCTGAAACAAAAATTGATACCTTCCATTGGGAATCTCTTCCCCAACAACGCACCATTTATTTTTCAGCAGGATCCAGCTCCATGCCACACAGCAAAAGTATGCAAAGCATGGTTTCAAAATAAAGGTATAGATATATTACCATGGCCAGGAAACAGCCCTGATCCCAATCCAATTGAAAATTTTTGGCGACGTTTGCATTTTGACCACAAGAATAGCATTTTTGACCACAAGAAAACGTTCTCCCATTGCGTTTCAGAAATTTTAAACAAAACTATGACAAAACATAATACGAACAAATTCATTAAAACTTTGGGCACTAAATAATTAAGTAAATAATAATTTAAAATTTAAGGTAAATATGACAAAAATATAAGCTGTTATATTTAATTGCTTTAAATGTTTTTATTTTACAATTTGTGCATTGTACTGTAAATTTAACTATTATATATAATAAACACCATTATTTAAATTGTGTGTATATTCGTGAACTTGATTTAAGATTACACCGAGTTCCCTAAACTATGAGATATCCTTTATGGTACTATATGAAGCTAAGGAAGTTGCCATATTAGACTTGCATGTGTTCTATGAAGATATATAAAATTTTTACGCTTCATATGAATTTAAAATTATTACGTTTCAGTAGCTTTTACTGTCATATATGAACTTAATAATTTAAAATATATACATGTAGTAAAAACAGAAATAAAAACATTAAGCTTACTTTTAAACTTAAAATTTAAAGTCAAAAATAATGACTATTCAATTGCTTACAGTTTTCCTTTTGCATTTTCATAAATTTAATTTAAATGTCTACTAAAACCTTCTTAACCTTAAACCTCATAAACCACTAAAACCTTTTTGTAATTTTAAATGTTTTGAATAAAATACTTACAAAAGCATTTAATATTCAAGTTTCATAATTCAAAAAAACCGAAATTCCCAGAATACGAACGAATTCGTTTAAACTGCACACATTAAGTAAAAAAAAAAGAATCTTAAACTTAAGCTGTAATTTAAAGTTTAAAGCCAAGAAGGTAAAAATCAACCATTATTTTCAAAAATAACGATTGTCTTTTCCTTTCCTTAACTGAAAAGAAAAGAAGAGTTTCTTTAAACGAAAGCATAAATGAAAAAAAAAAACTCAAAAAATGAGTTTAGAGAATTTCGTGTATTTTTTTAACGCACACCAATAAACAAAGCTTATTTACTACAGTCTTCTAGACATTTTTTGATGAAAAAAGAATAAATAAAAATAGAATCTACGAATAATAGCATCAAAACAGAAAGTTCAAGGCGAATAAAAGCACCTTGCAGACTGAACAAGAAAGTCTAATTATATGGTTGTTGGGCATGGAGAAAAATTGAATGAAAAAAATTTGCCGGGTGCAGTTGAAAAAAAGTTCATGCAGAAAAAGAATTCTTTTTCATAGTTTTGCTTTGTTTACTATTCGAGCGTACAAAAGAAATTTTCTTTTTAAGTTGAAGTTATGGTTAAAAAAGGTATTTTCTGATGAAAAAAAAAAGGAATTTTCATGACTTTCGCAGACTGCTTTGAAACAAATTTTTTTTTATTCCTTTGACAAATATTTCCAATAGTTTCAGATATATTAATAAGAGCATGTTTGGGAAATGGGACTTTGATTTTTATATTTAAAATTTGTATATAAAGTTCTTATTTTATTTGTATTTTTATGCGTGTAGTAAAGAAGAAAATTCAAAGAAAATATTTAAAGCAATGTAAATATAGTTAGCTTACTTTAAATATTTTCCTAGCTAGTATAATACTTATTATATTACTAAGTATAAATTATGTGCGCATTTCATTTTCTAAGAATCGCAGAGTAATCAATACATATTTCTACAATGTCAAAATGTGACATTTAGACAATCAATTAAATTCTTCAGATATTTTTTAAATCTTTTATTCAGATTTCTTGAATCAGAAATTATGTTTGGTTTCATAAGGCTCCGTAAAAGTCAGTTTTGAAAAAAAAAATGGTAAATCTTCTTAAGATTAGCAAACTAGTTGCAAAATCAATTGAGTAAATATTTAAAGCCTTTACTTAACTCTTAGTTACATTATGTAGGTAAGGCAATTTCTAAAAATTGCATCATAATTAATAAATGTTTCGATGATGCAAAATAGTGATGTTAAGATAACTAATTAAATTTTTCTGATTTTTAAGATTAGCAAACTAATTGCAAATTAAACTGAGTAAATATTTAAAGCAAGATAATTATTTACTTAACTGTTATTTACATTATCTACGTATTTCAATTTCTAAGAATTGCATCGTAATCAATAAATGTTTCGATGATGCAAAATTGTATTGTTAAGATAACTAATTAAATCTTTCAGATATTTTTTAAAATCTTTTACTTAAATTTCTTGAATTATGAATTGTGTTTAGCTTTATAAAATGATCCATAAAAGTCAGTTTCGAAAAAAAAATACTTTTCTGAAAAAAATATTAGTCTTTTTTTTTATTATATCTTCGGTGCGTTTGTAAAGTTACTGTTAATCGTAGGTCCTTCTAAGGCGGTATCCCTTTATTGTCTCAGGTCTATTTCTCCAAACTGTGAAATTTACTATTAAGTATGTAAGGAAATAAGGTATATAAATTTAAAAAGTAGTATAAATTTAAGTTAAAATAGAGATAAATAAAATCGATAAATTCTAAAAACTTTGTAATTATTTATTAAACCTAATCAAATTTTAGCAAATAGAAATAAGGTGGAATCCGAAGATGAAAACTAATAAGCAAAGTAGTTGTTTTATAGCATGTAAACATATAGCTAGATCGTTGCAGGTTCTTACAATTAGTAAATGTGTATAAATATGTAATGTTTAGTATAGTGAAAAGTAAGGTAATACATTGCTTTGAAAAGCAGCAGATAGAATTTTACATTGAACTTGAAAGTAATATTTTCCCTTAATAAATTTTGTGAGGTTATCATTTACGTTGAAAATTTCCTTGTTACAATGATGCCAATTGGCGATGTTAATTACTGTAAGTGACTCGGGACCTTTTTTAATTTAAAAGACAATAATAGGTCAAAAATGAGAATCTTGGATGAATATTCGATGGAATTAATTGGTAAGAGGAGTTAAAAATAGACATATAACAAGAAGTGACTGAGGTTTTACTGAAATTAAATGAAGAGGCGAGTTATTGTTTGAATAAAAAAAATCTCTTTTATATAAAGTAATTTGAATTAATTCCCGGAATATTGTTTTAATACTACAAATTACTTTTATTATGATGGAAAATTACAGCCTATATGCAAAATTCGAATGAAATTGGTGGCGTAACTCTGAAAAAATTAAATTTAAATATGCGACGTTCTTAAAAATTTGATATCTCAGAAACTATTAGATGGATTTTGTTTAAATTTTGAATTTTGCCGTTCAAAATTACATTCTGTAAAATATAGAGACATGAAAATTATCATTGAAACATCTTAACTTTCAACTGCTCTCCTGAACAAATTCTTGGGACCATATCTTCCGATTTGTGACTAACTAACACATTTTGTGGGTCAAGAATAGGAATCCATCGAAAAACAGACTTAGAATTATTCAAAGAAAGTAAGTTTTCGGGTGTTATTTAGTGAATTAAAATATTGTCTGCACTAACTAGTTAGTATATAAAAGGTTAGGCCTTCAAACCATCAGGATTGAGTCCTGGTACGTTAAAATCCAATCATTAACAGAATTTATTTTATGTGTTCACATTTTTTTGCAAATTGTACAATTACGCGAAAAATTACAGACTTAAATCTACATTACGTAATTAAATCCACATGGAATTCAGCGTGAATGTAATTTAACTGCATCGGTTTCGCTATCTAAAAAGGAAATTCTGGAAATTCCACTTCTTACGATAAAAAATAACATGCGAAAAAGTCTCTTAGAATTCTGAATTTTGATTTTGTAAGAATAACAAAAATGTTGGCATGGCCGGCGGACAGCTTCGGAGCTGAGTGTGCAGTTGACAATTTTTGAAATAGAGAAGGTCAAAGCGGTATTTTTGAGATATCATCGGCAAACCTTGAATTTTCTCAATATTTTAGTGGCATTTGATTGATAATAGGAAAGATGATGGTGAAAAGTTCAGTTTCCGAAACCTAAAAACCAAAAAAGAAGGAGAAAGGATGATAGGAATAAAATAATAAGACGAAGAAAATCTCCGCCATATTTTGGAATTTAGTTTCAGACTGTATCTTTTATACACAAAGCTATGTTTAAATTTTGAGCTTATTTTAAAATACATTTTTAAAGCTTTTTTAAGTTTAGTTTAGATTTTTTAAGTTTTAATTATAATGAGCTCACTTGATCAAATATTAACTTGTTTATATATTTGAAAACATTATTTATGTATCTAACAAATGTGTAAGTAAGTTCAAATGTGTGATATTTTGAACTCTGTTATATCACACTGCGCCATTTCTTATATTCTTTAAGTTGTATTATTTTTGGAATTTTTCTGAGATAGATTATCCCAATCATTACATTAGAAATGCCGTTTAATAATCAATGAATTAAATTAATGATTAATTCAATTATAAATTTTAAATAAAAAGATTCTGAACTTTGTTATATCACTCTATCTTATTTCTTATACTTTTTGAATCACCTTATTTTTTAGAATTTTTCAGAGATAGATTATCTTAGTCGCGGTATTAGAAATTCTTTTATCTTAGAGTAAACGAGTTGCCTTAATTTAGTGAACTATCTTAGAATTATGAGTGGTTATTCTTAAATGGAAACACTCAACGGTTTTCAGGGAATTTTTTTTCTAATAATCCCCCATTTAGGGGAAAAAATTAATCTCCTTTACTAGACAAATGAAAGGACTGTTCAAAGATTGCAAGATTTATCCATTTTTCTCGTTTCTCAGAAAAGAACTCTAATCCTCACTGTTGTAAAAAATAATGCAATTTTAAGAGGTTCTCAAATTCTATAAATTGCATGATTTTTCAGACTTTTTCTAAGATGGAATATTTGAGTCATTAGTTGAGTTATCTTAGATTAAATGAGTTCACTTAACTTAGTGAACTTGAGAATTGTATGCGATTCTAACAAAGGAACATTCAATGGTTTATAGGGAAATTTTTCTCAAATAATCCCCAGTTTATGGGGAAAAGAGTAGCTTCTCACTGTTGCTGAGCAACTGAAAGGATTTTGAAATGAAATTACTTTATTTTCAGCAACATTTCAAGATTTTTCCCTATTTCTGGTTGCTCAGCAAGGGACTCCAATTCTCTCTGAGGGAAATTTCCCGTAAACACTATAATATACCCTTATTATTTACTAAAAATACATTTTCTGCAGAGAACATAAATAACAATGTTTTTCTAAAATATTTTTAAAAATAGTTTTTTTATGACTATTAATATATACTATTACTACAAACGAACACAAAATAAAAGTTTTATTATTTTCAAACGTTAAAAGTTCTTTTTAAAAAATTTAATTTTTAAAATATGCAACAGCGATTCTAGTAGAATATAAAGAAATAAACATACATTTAAATAAAAATTACTCGTTGCTTTGTCAGATATCCAAATTTAAATACAGGCACCTTTTCCAGACTATTTTCAAAATATTTTATATCTTTAAATCTAGTTCCGGTACTGCAATTTCTAAATTCTTTGTCAAAACTTTTCCTCCTTCTCTCATAACTCATCTATTGCACATTTCAAACCCCGAGAAAATATATGCATCATTTTAAGAAAAAGAAATAAAAGAAAAACACGAAATTTCCTCACGAATCTGAAAAGAAACGAAAATATTTTCTGGCGTAAAAGACTCGAGAAATAGGCACACGCTTCACCATTGAACATAATACGGAGAGCAAAACTATTTTCTTTTCAATAAAAAAATATTATCCATTCGTCTGAGAATTCGTCGTTATTCCTTTTCTACGAATGACAATAACACCAGCGGAAATTTTCAAACACCTGGTCCCACATGTTACTATAGGAGACAGCATATTTTTTTTTATTCTTCGTGTTTTTATTTCAACAACCAGGGCCTGATATCATGCCGATGAAGATTCGGTCAATAAAATCATCTACTGAATAAGCAGAATCCGTTAGAACAATAAAAACATAGGCCCGATGGTACGTGATGCAGTAAAGGACGTTTCTGTTTGATATGGTGTTGCCCTACTCAATCTAATAATGATATTTGTTTAGTTGTTTTCATCCTTTTTTCCTCGCTTAAGCCAAGAGTGTTTATATTTGACTAGAATTGGATTTATCCTGTTCTATTTTCCGAGTAGGATATGTTGAACTTGCCAGTGTTATCTTTGGAATATGTTTTATTTGGTAGAGAAAGCATTCCCTATGAATTCAAATGTAATCCAATTTGAATATTTACCAAAAATAAGGGTATTTGAATAGTAATGCTGGAATATATGTGGGTTTTTTATTTACTGGTTCGGTAGTTAACTGTCTAGAACATTTTCATTTCAATTCTTTACTCTTATAGATTTTTTTAAATAATAAATATTGAGATTTTTCTATTATCTTTTAATGAGGGGTTTTGTCTGTGGTATTTTTGAATTTAATTTTTTGGTAAATTAATAAGATTTTATTTCTGCCTACAACCCTCGAAAGGAAACTGAAAAAAAAAAAGTTTGGAAATATAAATCCTTACAAGTATCGAACACAAGGTGCTTTCATCGTGTTAATTTATTTATTAATAATTGATTTTTGAAATTGTAGCTTAGTTGTTGTAGGCGTATGCCTGTTTAGGCAGAGGGGTGCGATTGTTCTTGCTTTCCAGTGGCGCCTTCTGTGGACAAGAATTCGCGTTCTGCCACACCCAAACGCCACACCCGTTTATAGGGCGGACCCATTCATTCTTCCACAGATCGTAATTTTGGCCTGAATCAGAGAACGATCGATCTCCAATCCAGTACCCCCAGAGGTATTGATTTGTTATGGGAACATGGAGGACTTTGCGACTCGGCAGAGTTAACGTGCATCAGTCCCACACGGGAAGTCTTCGGCCGGTGGGGTTCGAACCCATGAACTTTCGGGCATGGGTTCAGCGCTCTACCAACCAGGCTATCCCGACCCAATTTTAGGTCAGTAATGCATGAAAATAAAATACATTCTCTGTGAAATCAAAATGTTTGGTGAATAAAAAATAAATTCTGTCAAAGTGTAGTTTTTCATACAAGTTTATATATTTATTAATCATGGAAATTGAGTCACGCTGGCTCAGGGGATACAGCACTCACTCTTTAGACGGCCCAGGTTCGAATCCTAGTGATTACAGTCGAAACGAATTTTCCTCCCGGCTTGCATCAACTGCAGTGCTGACGTAAAATATTCTCAATGGTTGACAAAACATGCGTTAGTAGTAGTTTTAAATAATTCAATTACAATTTAAATAGTTCAATTCAAGAATTCAAAAGGAAAAATTCGAATTGTTCCTGAGAAATCGCATTTGCGTTGCATGAAGAGGAAAACCAAGAAAATATTCCACGGTTAGCCCAACAGCAAGGGCGTTCTAATCCATTACTCGTCTATAACCTAGGATATTTTGTACCAGCACTGTAGAGCAGAATTCAAATCAACCAACCAAAGATGAGATTCACACCTGGGTCACCTCTTTGGAAGGTGGGCCCGTGATCCTGAGCGGGTCATACAATATAGATATTTTTTATAACTTTTGATGAACAACCGACTCTATTTTCAATATAAGATTGCTAATGATCATCTCCGTAGCATGTAATTTTGAATTCTAGAAAAAAACAAGTGAGCTCTTGGATCAAGTATTGGGGGAAATTTGCATCCGTGAAGGACTTTTCAATGGAACTAACCCACATTTGCTTTACATGGAAAGAAAAACACTAAAACCTCCCATAGGTAGCCTATCTGAAAGGGGACTCTAACTCATGATCTGTCTACACTATGATCCATGAGGATATCGTTTTGGTCAGCACTGTGTTCGGTGCGAGCCAGATGTAGAATTCGCCTAGATCAGCTATCGCTGGGATTCAACTCCAGGTTAGAGCAAATCGTTGAATTGTGAACGCTATATCATTTGAGTCACCACGGTTCTCACACTATAGATTGGAAAAGAATCTTGCTAAATCAGCGATGTTTTTTTATTATTTTTAAAACAAAAAGTTCATTTTCCTCACATTTAAATTATTTTTTCCGTTTTCAATTTCGGACCGCTCATTTCAGCAAAAGTTTATTATTATTATTGTTTGGAGACAAAATAAGTTTTTCATGTTATTGTATTTTCTTTAGCAATAAGGCTTTGAAAAACACCTTTATACAAGCTAATATCACAGGGTAAAGGAAAAATTTTAAAGATTCGTAAAAATTACTTCATTTCATTAAATTTGTAATTTGTAAAAAGGAAAAAAAGTAGCTGGAAATGATCATCGCCAAATATTTCCTTAGCGTCGCCAATAGCATTTAGAGTTGTACTGATCTTAATTTATTATTACTTTATTTCTCTTCTTTTGATTCCGTTAGATTAATTAAGTTGAAGTCAGAAAATATTAATATTTTTGAAGTATCGATTGCTCTTATATTAGTATAAAGTAGAAAAAACTCAATTAAGTGCTTTCAAACGAAATTATTTAATTGAGTTAGCCATTTTGAAAGGATGTCATCTTCAACACATTCACAAATGGACTCATTTCGATCTTTTTCATATGAACAACGTAAATTTTAGACGTTAAGTACTTTCCTTTGATCCTCTATCATCATAGAAAACGTTTTTCAGCAGCAAATTTGATTTTTTTTTTAATTGTTGGGAGCTTTAACAATTATCTAAAACTGTTAAACTAAGTTTTATTAGTTTTTCCACAGCCATATAAAACTTTTAGATTTATTTATTTGTAATAGTTACACACAACTGTTAGGTTAAGTTTTGTCTATCTTTTCAAAATCTACTCTACCAAATATGAAAAGAGCACAAAATGCTATTAAGAAGAAAAACCACAGTTCTGTAAAAATGAAAAGCGTTCGCAATTTATCTTTTCAGTATTTGAAAAGTTACTTTAACACTGCACTGTTTGACTGCAGTGTTAACATTTGCATAGTGCAACTGTTTTTTTGGACTATGCAAAATTTCCAAAACTTTAGATTTTTAATTGATTTTAATGATTTTCATCTGGGTTGAAAAATCACTCATAATTAGCATTTGTTCTTATAATTGTTGGAATATCTTAGCAATTTAAACATTTTTAAGACTAGGCAATTATTTTTTTCTTGTTTTAAATTGCCACCTCATTTTGATTCGTTCAAGTTATGTTTTTTTTTCTTTGGTGAAAGAATTATGAAAAACACCCTTAAAATAAATATCTATAAAACGCCAGATAATTTAAAACAAATATTTTCATTAAATGTAGCTGTACAAAATAGCAAGTTAGCAATTTAAATCTCTTGAAACATAAGGTCTTATATAACTTCTCCAGGTATGCAAATCAATTTCTAAAAAAAAAGAAAATATTTTATCTGAAGCATCAAAAGTTTAAAAGAACCATTTAATTACATCAGTAGCGGAACTAAAATAGACTTAACCATCCAACGAAAACAATGAAAAGTAACAAAGCCCTTTCGGACTTAAATAACTATATGCTTCACATTTTTTTTCCGTAAAGTCTTTGAATATTTCAACAACTTAAAAAGCAACGTGCTGAAAAAACCTAAGATCTTTTGGGTTCTTAGTTTCCATAAATCCTTTAATCACTGAATACATTTAAAGAATGATAAATTGTTCGACTTAACCTTAGGCTGGCAGAGACAGCTTTCTTTTTTATTTCTTTTTATTTTTAAAATGGATGAGAAAAAAAAAGTATTACAACTTGATTACATGCAGGGCATACGCATCGTTGACTGTATTTAAGTTAGGATTAAACAAAGTTGTGTTTTTTTTTCCTGCTGACATGAGGGTTTTCTTTTGTTTGGGTGAAAGAGCGAAAGTAAAGAATGTTATAGCACTTAAATGTGCTTCTGTAGCTGTTTGAAGTGTTTCACGGGTACGGTTAGCGTTTAAGTACCATAAATTAACGGTTTATTTCACACCTGAGCTGGTGTTCTTTTGTAAAGTATACATTTTTTTTCTTATGATTTTCTTAATTTCGGGGAAAAATAATTCTCAATGATAGTGAAAACAGATTAATTTTACACCTTATTTATTTTTCATCTTAAAAAATGAATAATAGGAAGAAAAAAGCTCACAAAAATTTCTTAATTTAGTAACCGTAATGAACTAAATAATTTTTTAATGTTTATCAAAAAAGTATATTTTTTATTTTTTTTTAAATTGTGAAAATACTTTTCTAGTGAAAATACTCATTTTTAAAAAAAGAAAAGAAATTCTTTTTATTTAAAACAGTTAATTAGTTTGACGGGGAAGTAGACTTCAAGCTAAAGCCAACGTTTCACATGAATACTAAACCTTCGTTAAATATTTTTTATTTTATTTATAAGCGTTACTAAACAGTTATCCCACTTTAGTGTTTGTGGCTATCAATGTTCGACCCTGCAGTCTTGTAATTTTGAAACCAATTTAGAAGACAAGGGAATTTCTAAATCAAGCATTTGGCAAAACTAGCCTTGGAGGAGGACTTTTTGATAAAACTAAGCTGCAATTGGTCTGCACGGAGAGAAAAAAAAACTCTCAAAATTCTGCCACTGTTAGTTGGATGACAAGGGGATTATAATTCATAACTAGGGATATTTTTCAAATCATAAACTAGGTGTAACCATGACTAATTCATAGCTAAGGATATGCTCTATCATCTACCACTAGGGATATTTTGCTACAACACTGTGATCGGTGAGAGCTGGAAGCAAATTTAAATTCGACCAGACCATCACTGGGATTCGAATCTGAGTCTCCTCAGTGAGAGGCGATTGTTTGCTCCAATGTGTCATCCACCTTACTCATTCAATATTGAACAAAATACAAAAATAAATAAATAAATTTTACTCTCTAAAGTCCTTAAAATTTGTGCAGTACTGAATCATAATATTGGTACTTACAGTTAAGATCGTAGAAGAATATTCCAATCACCATAGTTGAACACTCCCGATCAGGGGGAGTTAGGAAGCGTTTTTGCACAAAGGGCTATAATTTGGAAAATATAGTCCCAGTAGCTAAAACAGAAGATCGATAATTTTTAATTGCACTTTTTGCTTATGTCGCTATATCTTAAAGCCCTTTAAGCGAATGGAATACATGTCATTGTGATGGCAACTGTATAAAGATTTTCAACTCTCCCTGAACTGAATTGTACAACTATTGTAGTCAGTAATCCTGCTACAAAACCGGATACCCATGGTTTGAATCCTTCCAGACACACCATAAAAACCAGCGAACATTTCGCACACACCATGGAAATCATCGAACATTTCGCCCACAATACTCTCTCCATATCAATATTATGATTCTCCATATCATTATACTCAAAAATGAGTATAAGATGCTT
This sequence comes from Parasteatoda tepidariorum, assembly GCF_043381705.1. Taxonomy (NCBI): domain Eukaryota; kingdom Metazoa; phylum Arthropoda; class Arachnida; order Araneae; family Theridiidae; genus Parasteatoda; species Parasteatoda tepidariorum. Next base: position 61,100,110 of record NC_092205.1, read on the forward strand.
TAATTTTGCTTTCAAATTCAACTATTATTTGTTTCGAAGCTATTTTGACACATATTTGAGAAAATTTTGAGAAGCACTATTTTGACAGTCTACAGTTTTCCGTCTGAAAAAAAATTCTTTAATATGGAATAATGACAATCTTACAAATTAATCTTGAAAATACTTGACTACTTTAAAAACACACAAACATACGGCAAGGAGAAACGCAGAAAACTTTCAATCATTTCCTAATGCCATGTCAAAAGCGTTTTTCTGAAAACAGGACATGTGTAATATAATATAGTCAATGTATATATTTTTTTCTCTGAAGAAATATGTTTTTATCTTTATGATGTAAATAACATGTGCAATATACGATATACATACTTAAAATATGTCCGCATTCAACCTTTTGTTTACTTGTTGGGGAGCAACGAAACGCAGAAAAGAACGACAAAAATAATGTCTGAAATTGCTGTTAGTAACATAGAATAAAAGAACAGTTTATGAATAAAAATAAGAAATTATGAATTAACCATAATGAATATTTTTGTTCTTCAAAACCATTTTCTAAACTAATTCTGGGGCCATTTTTTTAAAAGGTAAAAGTTAATTCCTTTTTAAAATTGCTGCTCAAAAAATATGTATCATCTATAAGAAAAAACCTTAATCGAAACAAATATCAGACCAATACCAAAGATTTCTTTCATTCTTGGCATCCTTACAAATCAAAAGTACTTGGCTGTTTTCAAAACACCTCCTAAATTCAGCAAGAAACAGAAATCTGGAAACACAGAAGACTCTCAGATAATTCCTATTGCCGTGTCAAAAGCGTCTCTATGCCAACTTGACATGTGTCATGCAATATTAATGGGCGATTTCTCAAGCTTGAGTAGGAAGGGGCCTTGGTAATCTAGAAGATGTGTCAAACCTATCAAAGGACAGCAGGGCCTTTTCTGTCCAAGGGTGGACAGCGGTAGGGAAAGTCCTTTTTCCTCAGGCCTTAATAAATGCTCGGACATTCGATGGAGAAGTGGACTTAGCGATATTAGTTTCCAGAGAGGGCTCTTTTGTGCATAGCGGCGAGTTTTGTGGATCTCTTGTTTAGGAAGTGAAGAGTTGACGGGACATTAATGAACGAGGAAAGTTACTCGACGTTTGGTATTAGTTTTCGACTAGCATAGTATGAGATTAAATATAGCTTCTAATATGTAGCCTTTTCATAGTCTTGCCTCTTGAGTAACTTGAGTATTTGTTGTACGACTTACTTCCATTTTTGTTGTTCTTTCTCTTCATTAAATATTTTTGCTTTGTAATGACACAATCGAAAATTTTGCTGTTAATATTTTACTGTCAATATCAATTCTTAAACGTGCAACTTTCTTAATGATTTTAGTTCATTAATTGTTAATACGCACAATTTATGGGGATAAAGATTAAAAATAATGATTTAAAATGTGATGGTACATTAAGAAGTGAGAGAAATTTCTCAAAGTATAGTATTAGTTTTCGACAAGCGTAGCATTGAATATAATATCTAATGAATATTTATAGTATTTTTATCTTTCAATTTTTCAGAAATATTACTGAAATATTTTGTATTGTAATGAAAATTTCAGAAACGATGAATTTTATAATTGTTCGAATAATATTTTAACTCGTCTCCGGGAATACGTAATTTACTTCTTAATTTTAATTTTTAATCCGCTATATTTATAGTTTTAAAAATTTAATATTCAAGATTTGATGAAATATTAAAAAAGGTAAGAGAAATTATTTGATGCTTAGTTTTAATTTTCGACTAACTCTTGCACATTTAATATAAATCTATATGTATTTAATCCAATTTCTATTGTTTTTTTTTCTATTTTTACTATACAATATCCATACAAGGTATTGTAATAAAGTTTTTAAATACAATTGAAAATCTCTCATTTAATATTTTATTGTAACTATGAATTTCGTTTTTTGAAATATTAATTTACCAAAAACTTTAACCTATTAACATTCTTATGAACATAATTTTTGATGATAGAATTTTGAAATTAGAGATTCAAGATTTCACAGGATATTAAGGGATACACGAAATTATAAGACATTTTTTTATTAATGCTCGGTTATCAGTTTCAAATATAATTCTTAATATGGAGTCTTTTAACGTTTTCTTATAATTTAATTGTTTTTTTTTTGTTTTTTTGTGTTTTTTTTTAATTTTCTTAATATTTTTTCTGGTAGAACAGTCAGAATACACGCACACACGCATCAAACAAACTTTTCACAATTTTACGATGATTCATATTTGATTTCTTCATAATTTAATCTAAGAACAATTACAATTTGCTGAAAAAAATTTTTTTTACCGGAATTTTATTTATAGATTTTAAATTATTGCTAAACAAAATTACGACACTTTAATTTTTCCATTATAAGTTTAATTACTTTCAAGAAATTCTAGCTATTTCTTGTTTTCTTGCCGAGAAATCCAATCAGAGAGCTCAAACTCTCTTGAGGATACTGTAGATGTAAAGGTAGTTAAAATGCGGCCGGCATAGCTTGGTTTATAGGCGATGGACTCTCGTACGTGAGAACGTTAGTTCGAATCCAGCCGGCCGAAAACTCCTCGTGTATTAAAAGGTGGCTGGATCACTTTAAATCAGTCGTATCACAAAGTTCTCCTTATTCTCATTACAAAGTATACCTCTGGGGGATACTTAATTGGAGATTGATCGTTTACTGGTTCAGGTCTAAATTATGATTTATGGATGAATAAAGGGGTTTACCCTCTAAACGGGTGAGACGTATGGATGTGGCAGAAGTTGAATTCTGGACTATAGATGGCGCCTTTGTAAACAAGAACAATCGCACCTCCAGTGCCTTAATGGTCAACGACAACAACAGGAACAAAATAACCAGTTAACTTTTTTGCTGTTGTCTAAGAATCCAGCCTTGAATTTAAATAAGGCTTTTTTTTTGTTCTCAAGCAATCTATATTAATTTGAATTTCTATCAATATTTTTATTGCAAAACGAAAATCTACATTTGATCTATAACAATCCGATTTAACTTGCGTCCACGATGCATTTTTATGTATTTTTCAAATTGCAATAACATGATAATCCCAGAATGATTCCATTTATCCATAAATTGAAGCCCTTTTCATAAAACACGTATTACCGAGAATTTCATTTGATTAAATTTAATAAAAAGGCCGGTATTGCAATCTGTCGCATAATGCCTTGTCTTCTCTTGTAATTGTATTCGCTGTTACACGAACAACACAACAAGGATGTCGTTTGAGACAGGGGAACATTTTGCAGATTATGCATTTCATTTCCCAATGTCATCAGCATCTGTCTCTTGAGCGTAACAAAATTGCGCTCATACCTAGAAAGTAAGTAACCGAATCAGAAAATTGCATCGTTCAACAACAGATGAGGGCTTTTGAAATGGAGATTTTAGACATAAAACATTGCAAGGGTACAGAAATCGATGAAATAATTCTATTTTAAAAATATGTTTCAGCCATAGGTAATTATTGTTTGTATTACAGTTTGAAATAAAAATGTGATTTATAGTCTTAAAAGGAAATTTGTTTAAGATTGGGAAATTATGGGAATAATATAGTGATGGATGATTACACAGGAGGGGGATTTATACAAATACTTGATCGTGCCTAATTCGCTTGAAGATTTCAATATTGAAATTAGTTTTACTCTTAAGGCTGCAATTATTAAATAACATTTTTAGTTTATTTTTTCTCGAAATGTATAACTTTAAAAACTCAATATTTAACAAAGGGTTACGTAATTATTGCGATGCAGCTCTTAGGAAGTTAAGGACATATCATCAAGATTAAAATTGCTTAAGAATCTATGAATGGAATTGTCGTCGTACTCGGCTACGGACTCTATTCCTATTGTGACCTATTTAGAAGCACGCGAACAGTTCATAATAGGGTAGAGCCCCCAGCGGCGTCTAATGGCATTTCCCAGCATTATACAATTTCGACCCTGATGATGTGTCCTAACTCCCCTAGAAGTATGTCGCAACATTTTTCCGACCCTATGTTATATATAACGTTTTTAAACTAGTATGTTCTTAACTAGTAACTTAAAATAAACTGAAACTGCCATTCAAAAGAACTGTATCGCGGTTAGAAGAGGCTGATTTCAGATTTGTATCTAAGATCTGTTAAAAAATCTCACAAGAATAGACTAAAGAAAACATTTTCCCAAATTTTATAAAACGAAAATTTTCAAACGAATTTCTTAAAAAAAATTTTTTTTTAAAGAAATAAAAAAGTAAACTTAATTAAAAATTTGAACTTGATTTATTAAATTTAAAATTTTTTTTCAGTCATTTCGTTTTGAACTATGATTTCGGATATGATAGATAATTAATACATACATGTGTATAGATATTTATATTTATATATACACATGTATATTTTCTACAAGACGGATTACAGATTTACGTATAGAAAAAAAGATGCAGATGGAGAGAATTCGTCAAAAAGAGGGACTTTCAAAAGATGGAGACTTTCGTCAAAAAGAAAATACACCAACAAAACTCGAAACAAGTAAAGTACTGTGATTCATCTGATTTCGATAGTTTCTTTTTCACTCGTAAATATTAATTTTGATGCCCAACTTTTTTATAACAGTCGTTGAAGAGCTGACCCAATTGTGTGGGTTTATAACTACTAACTAATGTTTAACTCCGTAGCCTTGTAATTTTGAACCCAATCCAGAACACAAGGGAACTCCTGGATCAAATATTGGGAGAAATTTGCCTTCGTGGAGGATCTTTTTGATAGAACAAACCCGCATTTGCGTTACATGGGGAGGAAGACTACGAAAATCTCTCACGGTTAGCCTAACGGCAAGTTGACTTTTTTTTTCTTCCAGACGTGGACACGTACCTAGGTTTGCAAAACCCTTAAACGTATAGTCCACGTCTGGCCGACAGTCTAGCTCGCACAATACACAGCACATAAGCAAACAATTACAAAATTCATAACTACACCACAAATACAAAGCACAATTGCGTTATGCAGATGACAATAATGTGTATCACATTAGTTAATGAAAAATAAATAAATAAATAAAAAAAATGAAACAACAAATGAAGCAAGAACAATAGTGAGTACCCCAGTATATATAGGTGAACAGCAAACAGCAAATGGATATGAAAAACAGCATATGTAGTTGTTGACAAGAAGAAACGTATTTTTTCTTTTTTTAAAATTTTCGTTGTATCAAATTTTGAACAATAATAAAAAAAAGAGAAAAGAAAATTTAAAAGTTTTTCAAAAGTCTAAAAAGTTATGGGGAAAAAAATTTTTTTTCAAGTTTTTTAAGGTTTCATGAAGATCAAAATTTTGTAGGAAAACATTTATAATATAAATGTATCTAGCTGTCGATGAATTTCATTCTTAGCGAATGTAGTATTTGCTGGTATGTCGGACAGTCTGAGACGAAGGGTGAATGATCAGGGTTGTAGTTGGTACCTTTGTACGTGTTCGAGTACGGCAAGGTGACTCTAACCCATTATCTGTCTACCATTGAGGATATTTTAGGTCAGCACTGCAGTCGTTACAAGCCGAATGCGGAATTCGTATCGACCAGCCATATCTAGGATTCGAACTAACCTCAAGGCGAACGTTCTATCACCTGAGCGGACTCTATCACCTCGATGCCGAACTTGTAAGAAAAAAAATTTGTCCTTTTTTTTCTTGAACTACAATTTAAGTGTGGTTTATTAGGGAACATCCGGTATGTAAACAGAAGTCAACATTTAAGAAATTAAACTATATAAAATTTCTCTTACCTCCTCTTTCGAATCCCATGTATCAAGAAAAGTTATTCAGATAACAGTTCTTTTTATAAAAAAAATTCTCGTGAAAGAATTAGCGAAACTTTTGTAACTGTTTTTAATAATATAGTAATTGTTTTTTACAAATACACTAATTATCTGTCTTTCAATTGAAACATTTAAATTAACGAATAATGGGAAAAAATATTTTCTAGAACGTTCAATAAAGTAATGTTATAACTTACCATGCTTCACAAAATATTGTTATTAAACTCATAACTGAATTTGTAATTTAACATAAAACATACCATAACCTGTTAAAAGACAAATTATTCTATATTGTATTGTAAAGTGTTGGATTACTTAGTATTAATACGTAGATTCAAATGAAAATATAGTTAAAAATATGATGTACTTTTAGCAGATATAACTTAATGCGATTTGAGATTTTTGTAACATTTGTTTTAACCAACAGTAACAAACATACCGCACAACAAACTGCTACTAAAACGCACCTGTCACATTTTGAATTGAAGGAGCTTGAAAATAGTCAGTATTCAGCATTTTGATAATATAGTAATTTAAATATTTCAGTTTTATACCAGCATCTATTTTTGCAGAATTTTTAGCTTTCTTACTGTTCCAAAAGTATAACATATTCCTCAACAAAATATTAGGAAATGTTTTCCAAGATATTTTCCATGTTCAACAAGAAACGCTTTCCTCTGTATTTTTACGATTCTTGAATGCTGGAAATATCAAATCTAAACATGTTTTGCATATTCACGAAAACATTTGACTGTAAACACTGTAAAGAGTTTTCGCGTGTATCAATTTAGGATAGGATTTTTCTGACATGTTTTCGAGCCATCTCCTAGCTTTCTTCCGTTCCCACCATTCTACTTTCTCCTTTCCTTTTTTAAAAGTCTGCAAAGGTTTTCCTGGCCTTTCTTTGAACTTTCTTTTTTTCTCTAGAAATCCCTCCTTTACTTCAGGAAGTTCGAATTTTGCTTAGAATATATATTTTTAACGCTTTTAAAGTACAAAGTCCTCTAAGAGGTTTTCTGAATTTTCTTACTCTATTTTTTAACTTTAAAATTTCTTTTGCCTTTGAATATTTAATGCTTAATATTGACGAGAGTGAATAATATATTTCTCCGAAATTGTATTTTTAAAGCTAAATCCTAATTTATTAGCGTATGTTTTTGAATAATAATATTAAAAGTAGGTTTATAATTAAGTTTATATCACTAAGTATAAATAATAAGTTTTGCTCAAAAAAATTACCCAGTTTAAGGTTGATTCTAATGCCAGAAACAATCTTTATCACAAGACCAGCAATATTGAACTTTAAACTATGTTAAATTTAACTATGCTAGTTTACCTATGATGTTCGCATTAAGCTTGCATTAACATACCTTTTAAATTGACATTGAATCTGCCTTTACAAAATAAGGCTGAAAAAACCTGAGTTCGAGGATGAATCATCATTCGCAAACCAAGAGTAGAAAACGTTCTCAAAACCAAGAATAAATTACTTTTTCTAGGTTTAGTTGAGGTATTATTATCATTATTGAAACACGATTTATTTACGTTTGCTTTTATATACTATATTTAACTCTTCAAAAGTAAAGATTCGCTTAATCTTTAAGTTGGCAACAGAAACAAATTTTGCATTGATCCTGTGCAAATCTTGAATGAAAAAGGCAAAAAAAAAATTTTATTACAGTATCTGTAAATAAAAGCTAGAAAAGGAGATTTTTTGGAAAGGTTTTTACCCGCCTTTATTCAATTTTGAAGGAAACAAGTTTGCATATTTTTTCTACTAAGTTTAAAAATGATTAATTTGTCATCTTTACTATTTCAACCGTATTAAAATGAAAATTCTAAGTTTGCCGTAATGTTGTCTGCCATCTGGAATTATCCAGTATCTAATATTATCATTCTAATTTTAACTATTTTAAATTGAAATTAAAACATATAAAATTTCTAAAAGCTTTATAATATATTTGTCTGCATTTTTGTAATTTTTCCAGACCTTAAAACCCCAGGTAACAATATAAAACTAAATGTGCTATTCATAATCTCAACCCAGAAGTTGACAAATTTGATTATTGATTAGTTTTGGTAGTAACTGGCTAAGAACTTATTAGAGTTTTATTTACTTATTACATTACATTACATTACATTACATTATATTATATTATATTATATTATATTATATTATATTATATTATATTANAGGCCTAAATTGAAAGCATAAATCTGAAATGCATGTTAGGTGTTTTTTTTCCTTCATGTTTGTGACTGTTTCCTCATTTGTGCATGCTATGTTTCAGTTCTCTGCGGCTAACGCGAATAAAAGAACATCTATTTGTCTTGTAATGATAAATGTATTAATATGTAATGTAATATTTGCTGAATGACGCTCTTCGTTCAGGGGGGAAATTAAATAATTAATAAATTGGTATTAATTACCATTACAAAATCGTTCACAAAATTCAAAGCCGTGTACCGACGCAATTAAAACCATTCAATATAATTCTAAATTTATGATTTATTATTATTACCTGGGCACCAAAATAGTTTTGCGTTATTATATTATATTATATTATATTATTATATTGCACTGCACTGCAGTGTAGTGTACGACGCACTACACTACACTACACTAACTTTAACACTAAACATTTTACTTTTCGAATTACATAAGAAACTATAATAATTGTACAATTTTAAGTAGCATTAAAAATATTGAAAAGTATTCAATTTTTGTCGATTGTTTGAGTATTATTCGTGACTGGGAGACATAAATCAATAATAAAATTTTTTTATCCTTTTTCTTTTTAGGTTTCACATTAGACATCTTTTCCGCTTTACGGCATTTTGGATTTTCGGATTTTTCAGCAAATCCTACTGCGGTTTACGACATTTTAGAGGTTATAGCCTAACTTGCAATCGAATAAGATTGGGCTATCAATTTTGAACATCTAAACATTGATATTTTCTCAGAAATAAGAATATATTTATTTGAAGAAACTATGCTTCATTTTGATAACAAAACCTAGATGTAATTACGTCTAAAAAAATTATAAAAGTTAAACTAATTGCACTTTTGTTGCTAAACAAACACAAATCTGAAGTTTATGCCGTTTTCATTTGGCTCAGGAAAACAAGCACATTTTGAATTCTTCAGATGGCTTAATTGAGAAATTTAAACATTTAATTGAAGTTTTTCTTAAATAATTAAATACTTGTTAGAGGAAAAGGTTTTTGAGTTTGATATTAAATACTTTAAGAAAATGTCTGCGCAAAATTGTAACAAAATAATCCACCATCTGCTTTTCAAGTTTTTGATTGATTTATTTTTGCATGCGCTAAAATTTCATTCTAAATTATACCTCTTTTTTTCAAATAATAATCCTTCAAAGAAAAAAAAATTCTGAATTGAGAATTATGAAATTGAAAAAATACATTGAGAAAAAATGCACTTAAAATAATTAGTTTGTTAATTATTTGTCGTTCTTAAACATAATGGTATCTTTTTTTAACTATTTTATAAAAGTGTAATCCGTCTTATCGATCTTGTTTTTTACATTACAGTTTAATAAAAAAAAAATTCAGAATTAAATAATATTTTTTTATTTAATATTTATGATATTATTTATTTTATTTGTTTAAAAATATCGCGTATGAAATAATAGGTGTTTTTTTTTCCTGTGGCAAATACATTTTCCTCGTTTATAGCTATAGTAAACTAAAACGTAACATTATTTTTGAATAATAATCAACATACATATTATTTAATGATACTTAATATAATATATGAGTAATACTCACTAAATTTTAACGCAATATTTTTAAAACAAAATAATTTAATATTCAACTACTGTGCAATTTAGAGAGATATTTTAATTCAATTAACTTTTTTAACTCCCACGGTTATCAGAAATGTCAAGTTGATAAATCGAGCTTAGAATTTCGATTGTTACACTAATATTTGACTACACATCTCCTTTAAAGTTTTTATTCAGATACCAAACCCTTAGTTTAGTTTTGATAAAGCTAAATCTGTTTCGAAACAAAACCATACAAAAAACTGAATTTTCTAGCTCGTGAATAATAAAATGAACTGAATATTGGATAGAACTTTAGTTCACTTGTTTGAAGGTTTTAAAAGTTTGATGAAAAAAAATTTATTCCACTAAAAGATGCATTTAATGTGCTTTGTTTACTAACAATCTTGTTTAAGTAGAATAAATTTCCATAAAGTTAAACGCAAGTTCCAGTTTAAAAGTAGTTTGTAAAATAATAAAAGTAAGTTACGTTGCATTTTTTCAATATCATCAAATTTTTAGTTGCTTACCGCTAATCTTGTTTTGTTTTAAGTCGAAAACTTCCAAAAACTGCTAAAACTAAAGCGGAATTTTTTTTACATTTTCGAGACTCTGCCTAATATTAAAAAATTATTTTTGAAAAAATTTACAGTAAAAAACGTATCTATATAATACATTCCGCAATTGTCTCCATTCTCCAGAAAATCTTCGAAATGATACTGTCTAAATGATCGCATGTAAAATTAAAGTAAAATTTTATTATTCTAGTAAAATTAAATTAGAACCAATTTAATCCCTAAAGAACATATTATAGAGTTCTAAGATGCCATCTCTATGCACATTTCACTGAGTATCTTTTAATGACAAGGGGTGGATCCGATATGACGCCTACACCCACCAAACTTATTCCTCCATAAGAATAATCAACATATCAATCTAAAGCTAAAGCTAGCGAATGTCTTCATACTCTGGAAAATTTTCAGCATGATGAGGTCTATTAGATGGCATGCTCTCAGCTATAAAAATTAAATTAGGAACCCTAAGAAACTATAGAGTTCTAAGAACCCAACTCTATACACATACCACAATGTTATAGTATAATGCCTTTTTAAATGGCGTGGATCCCACATGATGCCTACACACACCAGAAAGCTTATTCTTCATTATGAATAGTAAACAAATTTATCTCTTGCACCCAGTGAATGTCTTCATACTTCAGAATATTTTAAACATGATGGTCCATAAAGAAGAGTCAGTACCCCCACAACTTTCAAAATATCGATTTTGAGATTTTTTTTCAGTTTTGTAATACCCAATTGAAGACCTCTCCAACCATATATAATTTTTGTGCATACTCAAGTTTGTTGCAGTTAAATTTTAAGAAGTAAACAACAGATCCACGGCTGTGCAGCTCGAAACGTAAGCACAAGATTCAGTTCTTTGACATCATAGCCGAATCCTTGTATTAATTTATATTCTTCGCTAGATAAAAGACAAACTTTATTTCTGGTATGAAAGCTCTAAACTAACAAAATGCATTTGAAAATTAACAATTACTATAGCAATAGCACTGATTTTGTTTTCATATTTCATCTGATCATCGAGCACGTTGCCGTTATCATTTTCTAATATTTAAAACAGCATTTGAGATTTTTATTACTAGAAGTATTACTTTTTTTTTAATTTGGTCGTTTGATTTTCAAACTTAAATATGCCGAGATCGAATAAGCCTTTAAAAAAACATAAAGTAGTTTATTACGAAGGAAACTCAGTATTAGAAAAAAAAGTGATATTGAAACGCAACTTTCTGCTGAAGAAGGAAAAGTACCCGATTTGAATAATTATTTTCTCCAGTTTTAAGAAAATAATCATTTAAAAATTCGATATACCCTGATGAACAAGCTTCTTTTTCCAAAATAGTTAATTTCTTAGATATTGCAGATAGTGTTTCTCAACCCTCTTCCTATAAATTCATAAACCAGGGATGCACTATCTGTACTTCAATGCTTAAGAAATCGAATATTATGGAAATTATTTAGATCATGTCTGAGCCCCTCTAAATAAGGAAGCTGCAACGCACAGCTACCTCTAGTAGCAATTCAAGGCATTAAAAACAGCTATCCTGAACAAGTGGTACAGAAACTTTCTACACGTCTTATTTCTGCAGTTAAATCTTGATTTGAGACCTATATTCATGCTTATCCTTGAAAATAAACTGAAGGAGGGTTAATATCTCCCATTTACAAAATGTTTAATCCAGTAATAATTGTTATATATTTTCCTACTTCAGTTATTATCATGCATGTTCGTTAAATCTGGTGAATTTACTTATAATAATATCGTCTTATGTTCGAAACAAATCTCATTAAAATCTGTTCAGTAGTTCTAGATATGTATGACCAATTCTAAAAATTTTCTTAGTCTCGAACAGTGCAGTTATGATCATATATGGCAGTACTTTTACTTTCGTTACTTGTACCGCCGGTACAAGTAAAAAGTACGTACTTTTACTTGTACTTCGTTACTTTTTAAATTTAGTACTTTTACTTGCACTTTTGTTACTTTTTTAGGGAAAAAGTACAAGTATTTGTAACGGAAATATCGAGTGAAATCGTTACTTTTTTCTAAAACTCGGTAAGCTTTCTAAAGAAAAAAAAAGAAAAAACAGTTAAATTTTAAAAAAATGCTTATGTTTTTTTAATTTATAAAATTAATGTTCAATATATATGCATTCACAGCTAACTTCTTGTTTAAATACCTTCTGTTTCAACTTATACTGCACATTCAATTATTTTTTACTAGCTCGAAGATCACAAAGCTATCTGTAACCCCGTGTTTGCTTTGTTTATGTTTGTGCTCTTAAAACGCGTTTCTAATGAGTAAAACAATTTTAAATCAATGGTAATTTAAATAAATAAAAATAATAAGCTAAAAATTAAAATCAATAGATAAAATTTCTTTTTCGTGCAAATCCATAAAAAGTTTGATATTAAAATTATATTTGATTTTAAAATTATATTATACGATTATATTATAAAATTATATTATAATATTCTTCCGAATTTAAAAATAAATTAATGTCCATAACTTTCAAAATTAAAAATAATTAAATAAATAACAACAATTTTGCAAAAACATTAAAGAACATAAGAATATTATTCAATAAAATTTTAGGTTACTTTGAATTTTCGATTTCCTAGAAATGTACTTTTAAATCGTTACTTTTTTTGTTTAGTACTTGTACTTTTACTTGTACCTTTTACTCGTTACTTTTTAAACTGAGAACTTTTTACTTTTTACTCGTTACTTTTTTTAAAAATACTTGTATAATATACTTTTTTAAAAATACTCGTTACCTTTTAAAAGTAACGTTGCCATATATGGTTATGATACATGGCCTAATTCATTAAATTATTAATGAGTACTCAAAATTACGTTCAAGATAATTTTGTAAATATACAGCGGGCTTAAAAAATTGAAACCTGAATTTTTTAAATTTTTTTTTCTACTTTACGTAAACTGTTTGACTGATTTAATAATAATTAATTTTGGTATAATGTCATTGTTACCAAATTGTTACTGTTGTCAAGTGTTACTCTATAAATGTCTCATATGATCAGTGCTTAAATACGCATGTGAGACCTAGACAATGACCCGTGGAGATGGAAATATGATAGCCAGTTTTGAGAGAAAAATACTGCGAAGCATTTTTGGTGGAATAAGTAAAAACGGTACCTGGTTTAGATCAAACACGGAACTTTACAAAGCGAATAAAGAACCTGATGTCATTAAATTTATCAAAATTCAAAGGATTGAATGGGCAGGCCACATTATAAGAATGGAGGATAGCAGGACAACCAAAAACGTTTTCAGTGCCAGGCCAACAGGTACAAGAAAAAGAGGACGACCAAACCTAAGATTTTTAGACTGCCTTGAAAAGAACCTACAAGTTTTAAAGATAATAAACTGGATAACCTTGGCTAAGGGAAGAATATCCTGGCATAGGCTTGTTGAGAAGGCCATCCTGGGCTGTCGTGCCAATGAGAAGATGAAGAGAATGTCATTTAAATTTGCATTAGATGATTAAGGTGAAAACATTGAATATCGAGATGAAAACAAAGAGAATGTGAAAAGTGAAGCTATAATCTCAAGAAGACCGCCATATTGCGTGGTCCAGATCCAGGATCCTGGATTTTTCCGCTATCATAATTGTAAGAGTTATTAATAACTAAAAAAATCATTATGTCAAAAAGTATCACTTTATCAACAACAAAAACTTATCCCATAAGCTGAAAAAAATTCACGATAATTTTCATTTCCAAAACTTCACATTCATTTATGTTTCATTTATAGTATGTTTAAAAATTTTGCCTATTTATTCTTTCTTTTGTTGCATTTATTATTCGTTACATTTTTAACGACAACATTTGTATTTATTGCTCGTTGCATTTTAGACAGAAGCATTTGTATTTATTATTCGCCGCATTTTGGACGAAAGCCTATGTATTTATTGCTCGTTACATTTCAGATGAAAGCATTTGTTTTTATTGCTCAGTGCATTTTGGACGAAAGCATTTTTATTTATTTTTCGTTGCATTTTGAACGAAAGCCTGTGTATTTATTGCTCATTACATTTCAGATGAAAGCATTTGTATTTATTGCTCAGTGCATTTTGGACGAAAGCATTTATATTTATTTCTCGTTATGTTTTGTACGAAGGCATTTGTATTTATTGCTAGTTGCAATTTTAAACTTTTAACTACAAAATCATTACTTTAGGTGTCTACCAAAGGAATTAATTTTAAGTCCTATAGGGGGTACACAATGTGGACCTAAAGTTTACTATGTATTTACAATGTGGCCCTGTTTGCTGGACTTATGCATAATTATGTGCTGGACAGCAATATGTTTAATTCAATACATTCCATTTTAGATGGTGGCAATTAATTATTTTTCCCTGTTATTAAAACTTAATAAACAGAAAAGATTTAATTATGGTAAGATTTGAAAATATATATATATTCTTTAGACAGTTAAAAGTGGTGTAAATACATTGTTTATAAGCTTCCAATGTATTTATGCCTGTGTATAGCAGGGAACTGTCCTTGCATCAGAATGGTCTTGGGTTCGAATGCCGGGCTAGGCATGGATGTTTCTTTCTCTCTCTGTGTGTTCTATGTCCTTTCTCCTTTGTGGGTGAATGTGTAACCCGCCCTATAAACGGGTTGTGGTTGCGTGAATGGTGTGGCAAAAGTCGAATTCCTGGCCATAGATGGCGCCACTGAAAATCAGGAACAATCGCACCCCACTGTCGAAAACAGGCATACGACAAAAAATTTTTTTTTACTTTAGTTACTTTTTTCGTACTTTTGAAAAGTATCGTCGTCTTTAATAATGAATTAAACTAAAATTGCTCTGCTCGTGTCTACCACAGATTTCATATAAAAATTTCTGAAACTAGTTATTTTTCTCTTTTGCGGTGTAGATATATACAAAAAAGAACTAAAATAAAAGTTAGCATTAACTTCAACATGGAAACTACGACAAAAAAATCCCTAGCATACCATAGCAAAGGGGAAATTATTTTTCCAGAAAAAGTCACATAAAGTTAACAAAAAATAGTTTAATAGAGTTAGTTCCTTCACGCGAAAAAAATCTCTTAAGGGAGTAAGAATTTGTAAAGAAATAAGTTTGTTTATTACGTCTTAAGTTTCTTTGTTGACAGAGCAACGTAGACCTTAGATGTGAACCTCACCATAGATAATGTTTCAGGGTTTATTTCGTTTTCTGTCCTCTAAGTTTCTTTATTTCACTCTTTGTTTTTAGAACAAACAACATTTTTCACTTAGCCCTCTTTTAGTGGGGCTGTAAAAATGGTTAAAAATACAAGTTATACGTAAACTTTGACGGAAGCTGCTTTTTACTACTGGCGGATATTACTCTTTTTCGAGTTTATTAGATATACTGTAGGAATTTTTCCGCCATATTTATTTAATAGTTTTTTTTTCGTTGAAGATATTCGATTACAGATAAAAATCTTTATTTTTTTCCTCTTTTTTTTCCTTAAAAAAAAACTACCGCAAAAATTATTTGTTGATATTAAGTCTCGGTAAAAATTGAAAAGTCTTACAAGACGCAAAAAGTCGATGCCAAAATTAGTTTGCTTTTAATTGCATAGTATGAACTTAAGGATTTAAAATATTGGGTGCTCAGTTACAACCATTTATGATATATTGATCGAAAATGCCTTTATACATTTTTTACAGATTTAAAAAATTATTTTTAAGTGAGCAAAAATCAGAAATGTTATCGCTATTTGACAATTAATTACTTGGGGGGGGGGAGAGAGAGAGGAAGGAAAATATTATAATTATGAATAACCAGTGTCATTTTAGAACAAAACTGTTCAGAGAACTGCTCATGAAATTTTTGGTAAAAAGAAAAACTGATTTCAATTAATAAAACCAAAATATACGTTATTTAAACCATTCAGCTGGTAAGTTTTCCTCTCATTCAAAAATTCTGGTTCTAAAAATGATTGTCTTTACTATTGCACTTTCAGTAAAGAATACAAAACTGAAAAGTAAATTTAACCAAATAAATGGTTTTTACGCCAAACTTTTAAGAATTATAATAAAATTTTACCTTATTTACCAAATTATATGGCATGTTATAAAACAATATTTTATTGTTAATTTTATCAAAATCATTACCGAAGTTCTTCGGTAAAAATAACAGAGCTTTTGGTGTTTTCATAGAGCCAGAAACTCGGTAAATTTAATCATACGTTGAGAATTTCAACTATACCTTTTTTTCTCTGTGTGAAGGTTTGATTCTTAACGATAAGTGGGCGTTTTCATTTCCAACTGTCATAGTAACTTTTTTTAATGATCTTTATCCATTCTTTACTCTCACTGACCTTCATAGTGATTCGTACGGTTTTGATAATATTTTTTTTCACTTAAATGCTAATTTACGTCCCCCACATGTTTTTATTTACTACGGATTGTAATGTATTTGGAGTAGAAACTCTCAGCAACAAAATCAATTGCTTTCAGTTGAAAAATCTTTCTTTTTTCAAAAAAATTCGTTTTTCTGATATATATATATATATATATATATATATTTTTTTTTTTTTTTTTTTTTTTTTTTTTTTTTTTTTTTTTTTTTTTTTTTTTTTTTTTTTTTTTTTTTTTTTTTTT
>NC_092205.1:61119322-61140993 GCF_043381705.1 Parasteatoda tepidariorum
TTGGATATGGGCCCAATATATATATATATATTTGCAGCTATAAGTAAATGCAGAAAAATTTTCAGTGGGTGTAATAAATTCAGAAGTGTAGTGCGACTTTGTGCCTTTTAATAAAATATGAAATGTATAATAAAATAATTTAACAACTAATATAAAATAATTTAACACAATGCTCGAAAAGGCAACTAACTAATTTAATCACCAACAGTAAAATATGCTTACGTTAATTTTACTTGAAGAATTCAATAATTTTACAAACATAAAAATTTCATGATGCTAAATTCCCATTTTAAGAATGCACTTAAAAGTAGTCAGGGGCAATTTCGTCCATTTGGAAACTCTTTTTTTTTTTTTAATGGTTTCTAGTGATTGCCGTATTTTAATTTAATATACTTTTGATTATACTATGTCTGTGCTTACGGAAATCTAGACAATTTTCTGATATTTGTCATTGTCCATTGCCGCGTTCAAAATATCTTCAATTGTTGGAAATGAAGCAGTTTCCGATCTTTTTTAATAAGTCAGAAAAAATTATAGCATCTGTTATGCGTTCCTTCTCTTCTAAAGTTCCAGTAAATTCTAAAATTCCAACTTTCTTTAGCAACGTTCTTCAAAAACGAAGGAAATCAAAACAGAAAAACAAATAAATGCCTGAGAAATTCATTTAATACAGACAACTATTTCGTTATATGGATAATATTAATAGAATTTAATGTCTCGATAAAAAGCTTTGTTATAAGGAAAGATTCGCTGTGTGGTGACCTTCATGCATTTCATAACTGAACTTCGAAGGAAATTTTTTAGAATTTATTTATATTGGTAATTACTAAGCTAATTGCACATCTAAAGTTAGTTTCTTTTAATTTTTACAAAAATTTTAAAATTAATTACTTAATTATTAATTTACCACATTGAATGCCACGCTAATTTTACATTGCTTGCCCGTCTGGCCACAACGGTAAATAACTATAAACTAAATTTGCAAATTTAACAGATTTTGCTAGTTTTTTAAAAGGTTTAGCACATCTGGAAAAAGTGGTGAATTATATAAGTCTACGAATTGTTTAGAAACAGTGGTGGATAAAATCTACTAAATTGAATTCATTAAACCAAGAATCACTAATAAACTAAAACTTGAAAATATTTATTCACTGTCCGGAGCAAGTTGGCATCTCTGTATATATAAATAAAATTACTTTTGTGTGCATTAATTTCGAAAATTAATGCACACAAAATTATTTTCGTGTGCATTATTAAAAAATTATTTTTGTGTTTATATTGCATTAATTTTTTCAAACCATTTTAGTAACCATAATAATATAGAAATATTAAAAATTTATTCGAAATATTTCTTTCTAATGATCTTGACTTAGGCGGTCACCGGTGACCCCCGTGGTGCCACAAACAAACTCAGAGCCGGTCACCGATGATCCCCGTGACATTCAACGTGTTAATTTTATTTCACGCTTTGGGAATTTAGTTCGTTGAAAACAATTCAATTATGGCTATACGAATTTCAAAGCATAGTCAATTACATTTTACTAAATAAATATTAAAATTCGTTGTCATTTTTGTCAGGTTGAGTAACTTCAAATCGATTTTTAATAAATTGAAACATACAATTTTAATCCAACTTGTATTGCTTAAGGCATGTTTCCTTAATCCGAAATCTCTGGAACAGAAAGTCTTCTTAAATAAAAACTTTTCTATATAGAAATCTATTGATTAAAAAGTATTGTGAAATACAAATTCGTTATGAACAATATGTTTACAATAGCAGTAAACACATTTTAAAATGTTAAAAGTTTTTAAAAAATCAAAATTTTAAACAAGTTTCCCATTAATAAAAACTGTCACTAGTTTTTAAATTCATGCAACTCAATACAGCAGACGGATATTTTTCCCAAATCCTGAAAGAATTTATTTTAATTTTTTTATTTTTTTAAGTAAGTTTGATGAATATATAACTTAAACATTATTTATTTCTAGCGTAAAAAGAAAGTTCGCCGAAAAATTTTAATAAAAGACTTTTGGAATGAGAAAATATGCAGGAATGAAAGGACCCGCTCCTTCTAAATTAAACATAATCCGGTACAAAACGGTAAAAATGTCGCTCATATTATTTAAATTTTCTTCATTTCCTTCCAAAAGAATGCTGAGTTGCTCGAAATTTTCTTTCTAACGCTGCTAGTAATTTCCAAAGAAATTCGAAATGGTTAAAGAAGAAAAGAAAGAAAAAAAATCCTAGGGAAAAAAAAAGAAAGAAAGAAAGGAAAGAAATATGATGTTTTCCTTATCTCGTACGTTTCTTAACTTTGTCCGTTTTCACTCTTCATTTTCCACTTTTTTGAATGATTGGAGTTTAAAACGGAAATGAAGGGAAAATGTGGGGAAAATGAAGTGGGGGTCGCCAAAAAAAAGTAGAAAGTTTGGCGAGACTGGCGATCGCCTCGAGCCATTTTTGCATTTAACAGTCTACCTTGATATTGCGATGGATTATCATTTTTCGGATAAATCTAGTTCAATTTTGTGATTGGTTTACTTTTGATTTACAATGTGTGTTTCGATTCTGATTTCAATAAGATTATTTTTTAAGGTTTTATTCTTAGTTTTATTATTTTGTTTTTATGTTTTATTAAACAATTTTAAAAACAAACAAAACATATAGGTAATGACATAGAGGATAATTTATCTGCCAATAAGTAGTTGGACACCTATGCGCAAAAGATGAGGTGGAATAATTGTCTACGGTATTTCTCTTGGCATGGATTTTGACATTTGATACAAATCCATGGTAAGCACAATGCCTACATGTTTTGTTGTATTTTGGATGGAACTGTGCATTCTTTTTTACAGTTTTTATTTTATTTTATAACCGTCGTTGAACAGCCGACCCAATTTCATGGGTTTACGACTACTAATGTTCAACTCCGTAGCCTTGTAATTTTGAACCAATCCAGAAGACAAGGAAACTCCTGGATCAGTACCCCCAGAGGTATTGATTTGTTGTGGGAACATGGAGGACTTTGAGACTCGACAGATTTAACGTGCATCAGTCACCATTTACTACACGGGGAGTCTTCGGCCGGCGAGGATCGAACCCACGACCTCTTGGATATGGGCCCAGCGCCCTACCGACCAGGCTATCCCGGCCCTATTTTTTACAGTTTGACGTGATTGGGCCTATCTTAAGGCCTGGTTTCTTAAGACAAGCGCCTTATCCGGGCGTCAGCGGGACGTTGACGTACCGCTGACGCCAACCTGTCCTAAGAAATCAGCCCTAGTTAGCTCAGCGAGAGCAGTTGATCCAACGCAGACATTATCTCGCATTGCGCATGCGTTAATAACGTACACAAATATTTATTTTGAATTTTTATTGATTTTGCTATTGTCGTCTAGTAATTTAGAGAACAAATAATTACTTTGTCCAAGAAAAAACACATTATAGCTTAGCTAAATGAAGAAGAAGAAGCTATGTTTAATGTTAAAATCAAAATCTTGGCTGATTTCAATGCTCTGCTGGATGTTGTCCACCATTGCTTCTATCGTTAACGCTACGTTGTAATCCAACAGCAGTTGATTCGGATGTTCTCGTCGTTTAAGCTGAACGTTCGATGACGTATGCTGTCTAGCTCACAAATTGACCACTAAGTGCAATTTAATAACTGCAACGTTAGCAGCCAAATTTCTTTTTAAAAGTTCATAAACCATTTTAAAATTTTAGACAATGTTAGTTATTTACATTATGAAAACAATAGCAAATATCTGTAGAAGTTCGTGAATTTTTCTGAAATTTTTAACTTATATTCTTGTTTATAATACTCAAGCATTCTTTTTTCACAAAATAAAAGCATTCCCTTTTGAATTAAGAAAATTTTAACAAAGACATAACTAGAATTAGAAATGGGTGACAAGAGTAAGGATTTGCAATAATGCATAGTACGTTATAAAAGATAAAAGAGAAAGATATATTTAAAGGGGGATAAGAAGATAAGACAAAAAGGAACTCTTAAGTGGAAAGGATCTTTAATGATTAAGGAATAAAAAGGTAGATATAAAGGACATTTACACTACTGAAGTTTATAATGATCTGAGGATTTGTATTAATATTAAAACCAATGAAAAATGATGCAGAAAACGGAATTAATTCCCACGATACAGACCAAAATCCGCATCTCAGAGAGAAAGGGTTGGAGATGCATGAAGACGAATTAGTCAGAGAGTGTATCAATATTGAGAGAAACTCGTTGACTGAAAAAACTCAGGACAAGAGATGACCAATTACAACTCACGGAATATAGAGTTTGAAAACCAGACGATTAAGATTAGCTGAGAAGGCACCCAAAAAACAAATGAAAAAAAAGAAATTAACGCCTACAGTAGGCGATTTTGTGGAAAACGAAGTTATAAAATTTTTTCAATGACATCCTCTTTAAAAAGAAAGCAAGACACCAAAGGCGAGGGTATTTCTGCCCCACAAGAAATTTAATAACAGACCGGAGGTGTGATGACCGTTGACCAACCACAAAAAAACGGGCGAATAAAAAGTTGATTCTTTTCGAAAAGAAATAGTGAAATTTTTGTCAGACGAAATATATTAATATATGTATTTACGTTGAAATTGAGAAAAAATTCCTTAATTTAAAATAAATCACTTGAAAATTTATAGAATAGACTCAACTCTTATAAAATTAAGAGTAAATAAAGGTTAAAAAAAATTCAAAGAAATGATTTAAATAAAAAAGTAATTGTAACATTACACAAGGGTAACTTTGACAGTAAAAACCATGTTATTAATATTATTTTTAGATCTCAACATTTAGATCTTAATAATTACCTAATATTCAACAGTTAAATTCTTAGAAATTTTACATCTTAAAAAT
The DNA here is from genome assembly GCF_043381705.1 of Parasteatoda tepidariorum. Classification (NCBI taxonomy): domain Eukaryota; kingdom Metazoa; phylum Arthropoda; class Arachnida; order Araneae; family Theridiidae; genus Parasteatoda; species Parasteatoda tepidariorum. Next base: position 61,124,206 of record NC_092205.1, read on the forward strand.
TTATATTTAATATCTCATAACTGTTACCTAATGCGTAGTTCTTTAGTCCTATACATATGTAACGTTTAAAGCATTTTAAGCGAAGGCAAACAGTTAATATATTTTTACATTATTTTATCTATTACTAAATTGTATATTATATTACATCCTTGCGATTTTTCACCATGGTTTCAAGATATCCAATTTTTCACGTTTCAATTCCACCATACATTATGTCAGAAGAAACAAAAGTTAATTCCTTTAAAGCAGCCTTGGCGACATTTTTGGCGATATAACTAATGCTTTACCATTGACATTCAATAAAACTGCCCAATGGAGTGAAAAATTCAGGCTATTCCTTTTCATTCGAGGTACTAGTGTGAGGATATAAAAGCGAAGAGGGGTTAGAAAAGGTTAGAAAACAGGCTGAAAAAAAAAACGAGAAAAAATGGTTAGAGGGACGAAAAGAAAAAGGATAAGACTGTCCCATGCTCTCTAAATCCCGAGAAATAATCAGGATGAAAGTTTTCCTCGCTTTTGTGCAAGAGTAATGACTGTCTCATTGTGAAAAGGAGACCCATGGAAAAGTGGGAAAAGGGAAAGTTCTCGAATAGTAATGGCGCTTCATTCCATCCAAAATTGTATAGCATTCCATTTTCTTCGGTTACAGTAATGAACTTTGATTTTTCCCTTGAATATGTTTATCCTGAGAACCTTTTTTAATCAAAAAAAGTAGATTGGAGTGAAACTAGCACTATTTTTCTCGGCTTTGAAAAGAAAATGTTTATCTTTTCTTTAAAAGAAATTTAAAATCATTTTTATTGGTCGATAAATCTTTCACAGAATATTGCCTTTTAACAAAATCCAATTCAAAACTCGTATTTTTTTTCCTCCAAATATTTAGTTGGTTATATTTTGTCAGTCTCTAACATTTAAGTTAATTAAGTAACGTAAGTTAAGTAAGTAACATTCCCCACAATTTAAATTAAATTAAAATTAAAAAAGTTCAATGTTTTGACCTTTCATAGACTTGTTATTATACCTGTAATTTTAACTATGAATTACCCTAACAGCAAAATGACTTGTGTCATCATTGGACCAATATTCACTTTATTTTTTCGATTTTGGCTCTATATAGAATTGTCAGATTCCCCCGATATTTTACAGCCACTTTACAGCCAATATCGACTCTATATAAAATTGTCAGATACACCAGATATTTTACAGCCACTTTACAACCAATATCGACTCTATATAGAATTGTTAGATTTAACCGATATTTTACAGCCACTTTACAACCAATACCGGCTCTATACAGAACTGTTAGATTCACCCGGTTTTCTACATTCAATATTCAGCCAATATAGGCTCTATATAGGCCATTCTTGGACCAATATTTAAAAAACACTAGACATTCCAATGTTGGTCCCACGGTGTATGTTCTTATAGGTCCCATATTGAGCCATTTTTAAGCACAACTAGGGACAAGGTAAAATTTTTGCTAGAGAAAAAAACAAAATGTTTCCATAAAAGTGTTTTCTCTCGTCAAAAGTTTCTTTGAATTACTATTTTTGACCTTAAAATAGCACTTGGTTCATTAGCAATCTCAAAAATATGTGCGTACATTTAACGTGTTCGGCGTGAAACCCAAAATGCAAAATGTAGATCTTACATAATTACAAAAACAATTAAACACCTTACATAATTTTCAAAAAAAATTTACTTGCTTTTTCATAAGAGTCGGCATTGCTCTTCCCCCTAAATCGACTTTACACTATCATTATACACTATCTACATTTACCTAAATCGACTAAACACAACAAAGTTTGAAAGCGAAGCAAGATACACTAACTAGACCCATTTAATGAAGCCATTTAGTTCGTTCCAACTGCATATATATTACAGCCAATTGGGCTAATCCTGATAGACAGAAAGAGGATTCAAGTTCCAGCGTTGGCACCACAATATTCCCTCTATTCCTTTCAACATATGAAGAGTTCCCAGTGCCCAGGTCTCCCCAGTTTGTATCCAGCACTCTCCAATGCTCATTACTTAACGAAAAGCCTGACTCCATGTCCAGTTAAATTTCTTTTTTACGGTTTTGAAACCGTGCCAGTTGTAAATTGTTAAAAAAAAGCTGTATAATTTCGTATTCATGGCTTTTCAACCATACTAGTTGCAAACGGTTTCAAGCCCGTAAAGGTAAAAAAAATTCTTTACCATGCATTTTACGGTTAATTGGCTAGACAGACTGCTACCGGTAATTTTACCATGATTTTAGAATGAAAATTCTAACAGTGTACAGTTATATCCATATTTCCTTCAATTTCTATAAAACAGGTATTTTGATTTTAGGTTTTAATAGACTAAGTAGTTTTCAAGAAAGTGTTAACTTTGAACTAAGAAAATTTATACATTTAATTGCATTCGAATCCATTTTTAAATACTTATATTCCTTTATTATTCATGTATGGTGAATTCAAAGGAGGAAAAAAAATTTCTCTCCGTAAAAACACTATGAAATAAACTTTAAGTAATATTTTTTAAAATTTAAAAGAGTACCTACCATAAACATTAAAAAAAAACTAACTTCAAACAGACAACCAGTTTTTTAAATAAAATTTTTCAAGGATCTATTATGACATTTACTTTAACTTCACGAGATTACACCAAACATCAGGCGTTTTCTTTTAAAGTTGCAAAGGTTATCTATTCTAGAAATTTATAAAGTAAAAATATAGTCTATATTTTTTTTCTTCTAAATTCTAATTCTTTTAAATACAAAGTTTCAAGGATTCTGTAAAATTCTTTAAAAAATTCCTTCGAAAAAATCTAAAAGTTTGCACATTTTCTTTAATGCCACTTCGAATTTCCTTTAATTCTAAAAATCCCATTAAATTTCTTTTACTTCAAATACTTTTCAAGTCTTCTACTTTTTTTATTTTCCTTTTAATTTCTTTCGAAAAGCTTTTATAAGTTCTGCTGAGCACAGAAACTCGTTATTTAACTGTTAGGTTTGAATTTTTGCTCTCAAGAATATTTGAAATACCTATTTTGAGTAAAGATTATATATTGAATGGATTATATTAGGCTATCATGAGTTATGATTAATAAAAAAATAAGATTTAACATTTTGAAATAAAGCTTTTTTTTTAAGAAAAAGTTAAGAAATTTTACTGGAGGTCTTGAAATTGCACTTTTTTAATGTTCTTTTCTATTACAAGTGTTGCAAGCAGTGATTTTCATCATATCAGTTGTTTACAAGAAAACGATGTTTAAGATAATTGAAGAAGAAATGTGTCTCATTTATAAAAAAGATAAACATAAAGAGGCGTGAGGCATTTAGAGCCCTAAAACACGTTATATAACATTTATAAGGCGTAATGTTAAAAAAAATAATAATGGCGTTTTTGTCAGCAGAGTTTGCTGTTTCTATGAATTGGAAAAAATAATGCTAAAAGCCACCTATAGAGGGGCACTTCAAACTTAAATATACCAATTACAAAGTGGGAAACATACTGAGCCAAATTTAAATAATAATTATTTCTGTTTTTTAATAATAAAAAAGCTCTTATTTAGAATTCAATTATTGAAAAACTACACATAATTTACTTGAAGAAACATTTCTTTAATTTTTATATTACTATAATTATTAGTATTNATATTAACAAGCTAAACTGGATTTACATCTTACAAACAATCTATTACAAGTGAATATTTGTACATACTGTATTTTACAAGTGTATCAATTAACCTACTATTTTTCCATAAAAATTGTTTTCGATTTATTCCACGACGATAAAACACAACGTTTTAGACGCATTACTCATTACATCTAGAAAACAGCTAGAATGTATTCTTTCCACCTGACCTGATCTATGCTTTCTTGAAAATCCTCTTAGGGCATAGTACAGAAACCATTCATACAAGCATCTCCAAATCTATATGACCTGCTTTGTACATAAACAATAAGCCTTCTGTAAGTCAGATATTTGACTTCACTTCTTCGTGCAGTACTTTTTTTTTTCCTCCTGTGCCCACATCTGATATAAAGAAATATATAAGTTACGAAAATAGAGTTGGCAGCAGCAATTTAACGAAATCGAAACAAAACACAAAAGGGGGTAGAGCCCTAGGAAGAAAAGAAGCTATGCACGTTCTTCCAAGAATATTTATTGAATCAACGCTAAGTTGGCATTTTTATTGTATATATTATGTCTCTATTTTTTGTGGTATTTATTTCTTTTTATTTCTCTGGAGTATTTCAGGAAATGGTTGTTGTTTATGTTTTATGCTAAAAGGAAGATTTAGGGAGAAGAAAAAAGTGATCCTAAAGAGACGATAGGGAGGTAGAGATGCGACTATAGTGTGACTTGAGAAAAGAAAGAACAAAAATTTATGCCCACTTGCCTTGTTTTGGATTCAGAAAGATGCATATTTTTGCAAAACATTTACAATAAACTAACTAGTATTGTTTATCATATCTCTTCCTTCAACACCAATAAAACTATAAGCTTAGGTTGCAAAATGAAATGTAATAAAAATTTTTTAAACTATCTGCTACTACAGCATATCTGAGGGGAAAAAAGAGCATAGTAAAACCTGTACAGTGCACTGAGAAAGTGGAACATCCTCAATAACTTTTGATTTAATAATCGGATTTCCCGAACTTGAGACTCAATCGATCGAAAGTGTGGACCATTTAGTACTAATTTTACTTATGGCGTATTTCGCCTTATCTCGAGAACTTTTTAAGTTAATGGAAAATATTTTGCACACACATATAAATTTCGTTTATCCAAAGATAGTTTCACTCAAAAAATAATTTTTAATAAATTTTCATGATTTTACATCATTAACACAGAAATTTTATAAAATAAAATAAATTTATGTGCAATAAACTTTTTACTCTGGCAATCATGGGTTGTTATTAATCGTAATGAGATCACTGCATCAATTAGAGGATATTCTAGTAAACAAGTGATGTCTTCAATTTTCTATTTTTTTACATCTGAACCAGTGGTTTAGACTTGTGTCGTCTTTGTTTAACACATTGTTTTATGTTTAGTTTCATGGTGTGTTATGGCATATTTGAGTATGTGTTGTTGTTGTTGTTGCACGCCCCCATTGGCCAGCATTCTGTTTGGTGAGCCCCAGGCACTCGAGGATGGGAATTTGAGTCTGCTGTTGGTACCAGCGTTGCACCTTTTCTTATAAGCAAATACGTCTGTTTGTTTCCAAAGATATCCACTGGTCCATTGTATTATACATTCTTATTTTTTTGCTGTATGCATTGGATAAATTATCGACACTGAAGAACCTCTGTTAAAATAGAAGTATCTAAACAGCCAATGGCCTGAATAGTTGCTCAGATAACAGAACAGCATTTTTGAATTTATAAAGCATGGTCAAAAGCTGTTTCAGGATGATTCTTCACACTTCTATCTCTCCATCAAATGCATATAAAATTAAAAATATAAAATTTCAATAACAAAAAAGAAAGTGCAACGGAAAAGAGGACAACAGCAACAGCAGTGCATATCCCCTAGCCATTAGTTCATAAAGTATCATGGCAGTTTAAACGTTGAAAAACAGTACGAAAAAATGAGTAAGGAGTTTATGTAATAGGTAAATATTATTGCTTTCGCTATAAATATTTTCTCTCACCCTTCGACTTTCAAATATGCTGACGGAAGTTAATAATAAGTAGTTTAAAGTCAAAAAACACAGCACCCATATAATTTTAAAATTTTCTGCTAATTCAAATATCATGTGAATATTTCAATTGGTTGTATAAAGACTATCTATTGAGATGATTTCCGTACGAATACATCCACTCTGAGAAAAATATGTATTGAAATATATTTTTTGAGAAATGTATAAAATGCCGACCGGCCTGTGTAGGGGGCAGGGAACGGTCCTTGCATCAGAAAGGTCCTGGGTTCGAATCCCGGACAAGGCATGGATGTTTCTTTCTCTCTCTCTCTCTGTGTTCTATGTCCTTTCTCATTTGCGTGTGAATGTGACCCGCCCTATAAGCGGGTTGTGGTTGTGTGAATGACGTAACAGAAGTCGAATTCTTGGCCATAGATGGCGCCACTGAAAAGCAGGAACAATCGCACCCCCCCCGCNCCCCCCCCCCCACTGCCAAAAAAACAGGCATACGACAAAAAAAATTTATAAAATGAAATACGAATTTTATTTTTAGAATATTCGCAATATATTATGCCTATTTTGGCAAGATAAAATTTTAATTTTGTCGTAATATTGAACTCCCGACAGTAAGCAATATTTTAATAATACTAAAAAATAAAGAACTTTCGCACTCCATCACGTGATTAACAATTTCATTGATACTATATGTATTTAACTTTTTTTGTGTTTTAAAAAATTATGAAGAAATGGTATCCAACTGGATCAGATTATTGCAATTTTCATTCAAATCATTAGAAATATTGTTTTTAAATTTACTGTTTCTATTAGGATAGTCACTTGCTATTATTTCTGAAGTTATATCGCTTCAAAATATTTTCTCTTTCATAGGTTCGTAGTTAATAGATAATAGATAAGGCTGATTCACTGTTCCCATCATCGTAAGGATTTTCTAAATTCCTTATGGGCCTAAATACCGCAATCGTAATCCTCGTATTTTAAAATGTATAAGTTAAAAAAAATATTGAATATTATTTTAAATGTATATGTTTAAAAAAAATATTGAAGAATTTATAAGATTTTGGAAAATCGTCGGTTAGTTTTTTTTTTATACAAATAAAAAGGGGAAAAAATTATGAGTTGTTGTTGTTGCTTATACTCTCTGTCTGACGGAGTCAGACAAGATCCTCGAATTCGTTGACTGAAAGGAAGTCCAAGACAAGGCGAGGATTGCTATAGAGATCCTCCTTAGAGAGTCCCATGCAATCCAAGAGGTGCTCAGGAGAAGCCTGATGAATTTGGCACTTGGTGCAGGTGACGAAGGTTTTCCTGCCCTCGTTGAAAGTGAGGCACTTGATGTGACCGCTAGCAAGCCTTGATAGAACAGTCCGGGTACGTCTGTCACACGAGAGATCAATGGACAAACCCGGTTTTGATCCCCTGTACCAATTATGGGTTGGGGGTGTTTTCCACACCTCCGAGATTTTATTATGAGTTATATATTTTTCATTATGATTAAAATTATGAGTTATATATTTTTCTATTCTTTATTAGATATCGTTTATCGTATATTAAATATTCACTGAACGTTTCAATAAAAATAAACAAAATTATAGAATGGGAAAACATTTTTAAAAATGCTCGAAAAAATCGAAAATTTTTAAAACGTGAAATTAAATACCTTTTTGCACAAATTAGGGTATAAATTATATGCATTCATTATTAATCAAATTGACAAAATAAAACAGTTGTAATATCTATTAATAAAACATTTTACGATACAAAGAACATAGTCTTCGTGAAACGCAAGAATTTCGCAAAAAAATAGACATCGATAATTGCTACCGAAACCTACGGAAATAATCAACTTAGATACAACATTTGGTACATGTTAAGAAAAAAACTTCATTTTATCGAAAATTTTAATCTTGAATAGAGCTGTAACTTAATTCCCTTCCACTTTGCTATTTAACTATATTCCAATAAATTAACGGCGCTCTTTTTCGTTTGGATATTTCTCATAGTTTAGTCTTCCGTTATGCTACCGAAATTTTGACATTTTTCAATTAACCGTAATATGCATGACGTTGCTAATTTATTTTACAACCATCAAACCATGAAATTAACTTATAAAACAATCTTCCATATACTCTGATCATTAATTACCAATTATTTTTATTATTTTCAACTTTATCTAATGGGCCATGCAGTTAGATGGATTGCAATTTTTTTAATGTGTGTCTGTAACTAATTATGTTAAACTTGCTGGCAAGGAATTAAAATGAAAAAAAACATGACTTTGCTAAGATCACGGGAACAGATAATGTTTATTGGGTTTATAGTTTAGATATAATAGTTAAGTTGTCAGTTTCTTGGAACTTTGACAAACATTTGTTTGGGTGTCGGAAGTAGTTTTTAAGAAATATCTCTTTTTTATGCAATTGCAAAGCAAAAGGAAAAACAAAAACTAGTACTAAAGAGATAAATCTGAACGAACTTTGTTTTGTCAAATTTATTTATATTAGGAATGTATTCGCAAATATTGAAGTGTTTAATTTACTTTCATAATTTAATTAAAGATAAAATTATTCGTAAATTCTTTCATGACTTTTTACTAAACAAAGTCTTCACTTTTACCTCGTGGCGAATTATGTGAAAAATTTGATTTTGAATGCAATTAAAAATTAGCATGCAAGGTATTTCGTATTTATTGCCCTAGATGTATATATTTAATTCCTTTATGATAAACTAAATAAAAAATTTACCATAAAGGGTCGCTAATCATTATTAAGATTAAGACATCATAAAAACGATACTGAACTGTATAAAATCACTAGTGAGAAAAGCAAGATAACGAAATCAAAATCACTTTAATTGCCTTATAAAAAGCTTCAAAGAATCGCTGTACTTCTCTGTTTCCCGCAGTAATCACGTAGGTTTTGAATTTGTCAGTCCTGCTTTCCTCAGTAGTTAATTGCCGAAATTCCCTTGTAGTTTTATTTTCTCCTCGCTTAAATATCGATTTTTTACTTCTAATATGCATATTTTTTACCTAATATTTGACAAGGGATAATACAGGGATAAGATACAATGGTACAAGATACAATAACACAAGATATAAAGTAGATACAATTAAATACAAAGGGTAGATATTACAAAACACCTTAAAAATACTTTTAATTGGAGAGTCCTTTAAATGTTTTGAGGTAGAAATATCAGTATTTTGTTAATTTACATTTGATGGATTTTCATTTCATTTTATTCTGTATGTAAATTAAATATACAACCAATTAATTAATAATTTCGACGAACTTTTCTTAAACATATAAACAAAATTATTCCAATGACAAAATATTAAATAGTAAGGAAAAATTTTCATTCTTTATGCGTCTGTAACCTATTTTTGAATAACAGTTTAAAATATTTGTATAAAATGTACGTAATAACCGAAAAGGTAGTTAACTGGGAAGCAGTTTAGTCATGATAAATAAAAACTACTAATCCTCCCTTAGAGAAAAAAAAGTTGTGTACGCATGTAACCTATTTTTGAACAACAGTTTCAAAAGATATTTGTAGAAAATGGTCGTAATAACCATAAAAGTAGTTAACAGGAAAGCAGTTTAGCCATGATAAATAAAAACTATCAAATTCCCCTTAGAGCAAAAAAAAGACAAATTGAAATTGTGTTGATTCCAAGTATCACCAGGTATGAAAAAGTAAGGTCCTATTATTTCTAATATTTCACTAAAATAACAAGCATTAACAATACTTAGATGGAAAATTCGGAAGTATTTATATGTATTTTTCCTCTCGAATTGGAATTCTAAATTAGATTCGTTTTCTTGCTGTAGTCCTTAACTCGTCAAACTATCTTCATCACCTAGAAATCAGTGAATCCAATGATTGGGTCAGTTCTTGCGTGAAGAAGATAGGATGAGATCTGGAAGAGCAGGCTTGAATAAAGGATTCTAAAGAAATGTTCGATTGAAAAAGGAAGAAGAAGAACACAGAACAGATTCTGGAACAATAAGGCTTGAAAGAAATCGATTCCAACAGAGCCGCATTTATTTATCTGGGCTTCGAAGGAAGGGTGATCACAAGACCTTTTGTTCGAATGACCTGCCTACGTTAAAATATATTTTTGATTGCGTTCCGAGAATCCTCTATCGCTTTTCATATATAATTTCGATTAACGTTTGAAATTCGATTTTGAAATCAACTTCAGTTCCGTTAAGGAATAAAGAAAAACTTATTTAAAAGTGAAAATCAAATTTTATTCTTCTTTTATTCTAATTTATAAACAAAGTAAGTTGTTAATCTGAAAGAAAGAATTAAAAAAAATTCTTTTCAAATTAAAACTTGGCACCAAAATTATTCATTCAATTATAAGTGATTTACTTATAATGGCGACTTTTAGGTAATCTAATCTTATTTTAAAGTAAATAAGTTTTGCTTAAAACACATTATCTTATTTTTGAAATCATGGAAAAACAATTGAGAGGGTAAACAATCTCTATTTTAATTTAAAAAACACTTGGTTCGATGTGTCGTAATTGGAAGCATCAGAATAGTGTAGATGAACAATGGTGCCAAAATGATAGATGGGGTCGAGACCTATTTGCATAATGACCCTGACGGATTATGCTATTAATATTTGTACATCGGAAATTAAGTTTTTTATGTCAGCTGGAAGCATGAGAATAGTGTAGATGAACAATGGGATTGAGATGATAGCAGATACAGTATAAATACCGTCTCTGAAGGCATATTCATCTAAAGCCAGTGAGAAATATGCATTGACCCCTCATGCATCATCGAAAAGAACATGGATAAAGATGATGGTGTTTTTGATTTAATATGACATCCTGATTGGTACCCGTACTGACCTTCATATCCCCTATGGTGTTCCAATCTCTGGTGCAGGCTATAGTACAGTATTTCCTCTCGTTCGTCTTTTAATATGTGATATACATCCTCAGTTCCTCTTCATACAGCGCAACTAAACACACCATAGTGCAGTGACTGTCACAGGGCTGTTGGAAAGTGAACATATTCCATGCCTCTTTTGACTGGTAAAGTTCTGAGATCTATTTCCAATCTAGCGAGTGTTATACATTCTGAAGAGACCCCTGGCAGCACATCAACAACCACCAGCAATGATTCTGGAGATTCCATTTGCACTGCGCTACAAGAGGAATTGGCTGTAGATGCCTCAACTATTCTTTGAAAGTCTTTTCCACATCATGGGAAGACGGTGAAAATTCTACACATCAGGCAGGAGTGATCATATTCCCATTAAAATCTGAACTTTCATTGCCAGTGACTTGTTTTACAGACGTTTTCGTCTCTTGTCCCGAACGTTTTTTAGAAATGCAGAAGTTAAGTTTTTAATAAATCTTCTATCTAACCTTTAAATTTCTTCATTTTATAAGATTTATTTACTTTCCTCACGTGCTTATGTCAGAGAAATGGCGTGATATAATGCCTCGCATTTAGCTTTTACTCACTAGTGTGTATTTTACTCACCACATTTGAATTGAAAATAACTGAACATATAAACGTAAACATCGATTTGTTCCATAAAATATCAGTTAACCACCGGGAACATCAACTACATTTATGAAGATTGTTTTATAATATTCATTAATATTCAAATGTTTCTAAAGTCATAAAAGTTTAAGGTTTAATAAAATGTGTACTCCACATTAATTTAAAACATATAATTTACAGAAACAATTGTAATTTGTTATCCATATTTTTGTCCGTTAGAATATGACAATTATTTCAAAAAACACTATTTTTTTTTATATGTACCATGTATCGTGGCTCCTCTTTATCTCAAAATATGCTGTTTTCAGCCAAAATATCTTTAATAAAGTGTGAAAAATCTTTTATAGCTAAGCATATTATATAGATGCTCTGAAATTCTATTCTTCAAAGTTTATACGGTTTTTAAATGAGAAATGTACCCCTCTCTTCCGCAAAACATACAATTTGCAGTCAAAGAAAAGGAACAATTTGTGTCATAAATTTGCATTCCGTATAATATCTTTTAGCCGCATCAACAAATTGAATAGTTAAATTTTTAAAATTTATTCCTATATCTAAACAGAGTACTCGTTTCTCAAAGAAAATGTAAAATTCACCCATTGCTCAAAATTGAATAATAGTTATGCTAAAGCCTTTTATTCCACTTTTAAATTTTCGGAAATCTTGTTATGGTAAAAGCATTTAAGTAACTAAATATTTATCTTTCTAGAAACTCAGAACTATAAAATAATGAGCAACCTAAGCAAGTTTGCAATGCGGGTGAACAAAATGATTTTGCATCTGAAGAAGTATAATAAGCAAACCGAACTATTCTTCTCAGAAAATTCAAAGAAGTGAATATGCATTCAATTTTATTAATAAATATATGTTTAAATTATTGAAATAAAATATTTCTGAAAAAAATATTATATTTTATAAGATTTCTCACAATAGAATTATGTAATGTATAAAATTATGCTGAGCTCATTTTCGAAAGTTTTAATGACATAAAGTAGAAGATTTCAATAACAAAGAATCAGAAATTGATATTGCACAGTTTTATTTCATGTCTGTAGCTTTAATAGAGAATTTATTGATTTATTTATTTATCATAATAATGCAATTCTGCTTAGGCAACTAAGTTTAATTCTTATCAAGTTTTAAAATTAATTACAAAGTTAATCAATAGATGTCGTTCCTACTGAAGAAAATATGTTTTCAGAGTAACCATTACAGCAGCAATAACGTGATTCAGTCTGATGATAAAAATAATGGAAACCAATACTATTATTTCTGTTGAAATGGCTTGTCATGCAGCAAACAACATTCTTTTCGTGTTTTCTAGTCTTCAGCTCCGTCTGTTGACAAACACTGCAACTAAATTTAAAGCTTAGTAAAATTACTTTCTTAGTTTTTGAAATAGAACGTAGAAAACAGCACATATTTGTCTTCCTTCAAATTGACTATTATATCAGTCGCAGAGCAGCTGACCCAATTTTGGGTTCACGACTACTAATGTTCATCTCCGTAGCCTTGTAATTTTGAACCAATCCAGAAGACAAGGAAACTCCTGGATCAGTACCCCCAGAGGTATTGATTTGTTGTGGGAACATGGAGGACTTTGAGACTCGACAGATTTAACGTGCATCAGTCACCATTTACTACACGGGGAGCCTTCGGTGGGACTGGGATCGAACCCACGAACTCTTGAACATGGGCCCAGTGCCCTACCTGCCAGCCTATCCCGATCCCTCAAAACAAATTGACTATTCAAGTAATCGGCAATTTATGGGACAACCGGTTAGTGTTATTATCACTGTTAAGAAACAGAATATAGCACGCATTCTAAAACCCGGCCCTCATGATAGTACTTTCTTACAGTACAGAAAAGCTATGTGCCCATAAACCTGGTTTATGTACGCTTATAATGTTGTTTCTACATTACTTCATGGAAGATAATTCCGATGAAATGTTAATATAGAAACGATATAATGAGCACAAATAAGCAATGTTAAAAGAAAATACTGTTTTAGATTTCTACTTAGAACTATTAATGACGAAACACAGAAGAAAAACTGCGCATTGAAAATATCACTAATTATGATGGGTTTTTTTTATAATACCGAAACGTCAATTTTTGAAAACATCTATATTTATGCTTTTTATGCTGTTTCGATTTTACTTTTCTGCCAGTTCAAAGACAACATTTCGTTTTGATCATCTTATATATTTTCGTATTCCAAGCACCAATTTTGTTATCAAGTTTTGCTTATTCGTGCTTAGTATACTGCTTTACTACCAGCACAAATGATTCCCTCAATTTGTCTACGTAACAGAAGTTGCTATGGAATTCAAATATTTGTGCTCTGCTTTCTTTTGTTACGTGAAATAAACAATGAAGAGGTACAATAGAAATAGTAAAAAAAATTCTCTTACGATTATGTTGACATTAAATTTGTACACTAAATTTAATAGTTAAGCATCATTTATAGCAAATAAGATCTAGAATGAAAACTGAAATAATGTAATATATTATTTTGAAAATTATAGCTATCAATTTGACAAATGATCATTTCAAACGTCTCATCCATTAAATTGAAATAAAAACAATTAAATAAACAAAGAGATAATATTTTGCTATAAAGTGAAAGTAACTAATGTTTCGCTAATTTTTCGGAACGTTATATCAACATTCTAGCAATTAAATTATGCTTAATGTTTTCCTTAAAAGTATAAAGGAATTAAAAAAAACTGGAAATCATTTTGCAAAATTTTGTTTGAACGAGCATTGTTTGAAGTCAATTAACCGAAATTAGTTTATTACTTTTAGATAAATTAGATGGGAGCTGTAATAACAATTTAAATTTGAACTTTTATCATATACTGCATAATTAAAAACAAGTTAAGACTGGGCACATATTTTATTTCTTTCCAAGAAAATTCCTATTCACTAAATTCGTAATTGATCAAATCATTAGCGAAATAAATGCTAACTTTCATGATTTCATTTAAATATTAAATGATATTTCAACATATGAATTCAAGCTCTTTTTATAATTGGTAATTTTTAAATAATAATGAACGCTAAAAAATATTGTATGCATAAGAAATGTCAGTAAAATTTGATTACTTTATTTAAAACTAGCTGCACGCCCGCTTTATTAAGCGTGCTTTGTTATGGGTGAGAATAAGTAAATAATCAATAAATCGGTGTTAATCAAACCATACACAAAACTGAAAATCACATAGCAACACAATTAATTTAACTTAAAAAAAAATGAAATATCTCTTTATTAGTTGTTGCCTTTCCCGGAAACTTTATGTTATTAGATTAAGCGAAACATGTTTTTAGAAGTTCATCCAATCAAAAAAAAAGATTATATTCAGTATCATTTAGTTTAATGCTATTGCTTAAGTTACGGCTCAGAATTACTGATTTGTTTACGGTAGACGTAAACGAGCATAGACATATATGCATAAACGGTCTGCTTTATTTATATAGATTAACTCTACTGCTTGAATTTGTTTCGGAATACAATTCTTACGCTAAGAGAAAAACTACGGTCTCAACTATCAGAATAAGACAAAATTTATAGCGTTTCTGGCTCTATGGGAACACCAAAAAGCTCAGTAACGTTTAACGAAGCCCTTTAGTTATGATTTTGGTAAAACTAACAATAAATATGTTTAATAATCTGTGATAAAATTTAGTAAATGTGGCAACATTTAGTAATTTAATTTAATACCTTAGATCATAGCATAAAAATCATTTATTCGATTAAATTTATTTTCAGTTATGTCTTTTTTACTAAATGTGTGTGATAAAAACTATGTTTTTGAATACCAAAATTTCAAGCAAACAGTTACGTCATGAACGGAAAAATTACCAAATGAATAGTTTAAATACCATATATTTTGATTTTATTAACCATATTGATTTTTCTTACCAGAAATGTCTCTACATGCGTTAATTATACCATTTTTTTTCCTGCGTGTAGTTTAGGGATTTTTGAACTATGGCGTCTTTGTTTCAAAAAGAAAGATTTATCGTTCTGTTGTCCAATACATTTTTTTATCTGAATATACTTTTTTCATGTAAATAATTGGATATTTATTGGATTATTTGTATGCATAAATTGGCTCTTGTTATCTCAAAGTTTAAAACATGTAAACTGCTCATCTTCTGCCTTCTACAATAAATTGTTATCAATAATAATGTGTAAACGAAATATTTTAATCAACATTAGCACTGCTATTTTTACAAAATCATTAATCAAGTTAATCAGAAATTGAATTAGAACAAAATACATAAAAGTGCAAAAACTTTTTTGCAGCTTAAATTTGCATGCGACATCAAGTATGCTAAAATTTGAAAAATGTTGATTATTTATCTCTTGTCTTCCGCCACTATAAATATCACTGATGCTTCTATATAGTGGAAACAAACTATTTAGATTATTCACGATCATATATATTTTGAGTACGTATAATGTTATACAGTAACAGTACAATAAATAAAATATCAATAATAAGCAATGGAATTACTATAAATAAATTATAAATTTTTTGTAGCTTATACTTGCATGCATTAACTGCCAAAAACAAATTTTCTTAAATTAGAAAAGAAAGTTTAGAATGCTTATCTTTTGCTTTCCACTATATAGATCATTGATGTTTCTATATAGTGGAAGCAAATGATTTAGGTTATATAAAGAGCTACATTAACGTTCACAAACGTTTTCGAGTACGTATGGCTGTTATACATTAACGGTACTATTAATAAAATATCAATAATCAGAAATTAAATTTATATAAATAAAATTCTAACAACTTTTTTGTAGCTTATATAAGCATGCATCAACTGACAAACACAAGTCAGCTAAAATTTTCACTGCCATAGATCACTGGTTAGAAGTGGTTACAGTGGAAGAAACCAATTAATGTAAATAGTAAAAGACAACATTCACAACCGCAGCCATTTTCAGTAGGGGAGTGTCGGGAACCCCAGCCCACTGTCAACTTCATATGTATAGAATATTTTTTCAAGTCTATGGGCCATCGGACATTAATTGTTATATTAAAAAAAAATTTTTTTTCAAAGTTTCGAGTATTTATGCAGCTGGTAACACGGTAAGCAATAGTTTTGAAAATATGTTGAATACAGTAGTCATGAAATTAAGAAAAATTGGTTGAATGTTTCGATTAAACTTCATTTTAATACTAAAAAAATAATTTTTTCTATACATACAGCATTAAAGTATGTAGTCTTAAGTTTAATTTGCACAAAGAAAGAAGTTTGTATGTAAAAAATTGTTCGAGTAATTAAAGACACTTACTCAAATCTCAATTTATTTTATAGTCTTTTCAGGTAACAGTGACATCTTCTGATGTACTTCGTATTGAATTTTAGTACATGCGTGAGTTTCCTTCCTGTTTTCGACGCTGAACGCTACAAAACCGTAGGGGAGAGTGGGGTCAATTGTAACAGGGTACGATTGTAACAGAGCAAAAATTTCGAGTATCGGGTTCTAGATTTGGTTCCTAGGTGGCACACAAGGTGTATTAAATAAATCTACATGTACACCCCTGCTGGCAACCATTTTTACGTACTTTTGAAAGAGTTACATC